>NC_068445.1:44259870-44267370 GCF_023373465.1 Oncorhynchus keta | reverse complement strand
ATCTTAAAGGGGGGTGAGAAGGATTACTTATCCTATCCTAGGTATTCCTTAAAGAGGTGGGGTTTCAGGTGTCTCCGGAAGGTGGTGATTGACTCCGCTGTCCTGGCGTCGTGAGGGAGTTTGTTCCACCATTGGGGGCCAGAGCAGCGAACAGTTTTGACTGGGCTGAGCGGGAACTGTACTTCCTCAGTGGTAGGGAGGCGAGCAGGCCAGAGGTGGATGAACGCAGTGCCCTTGTTTGGGTGTAGGGCCTGATCAGAGCCTGGAGGTACTGAGGTGCCGTTCCCCTCACAGCTCCGTAGGCAAGCACCATGGTCTTGTAGCGGATGCAAGCTTCAACTGGAAGCCAGTGGAGAGAGCGGAGGAGCGGGGTGACGTGAGAGAACTTGGGAAGGTTGAACACCAGACGGGCTGCGGCGTTCTGGATGAGTTGTAGGGGTTTAATGGCACAGGCAGGGAGCCCAGCCAACAGCGAGTTGCAGTAATCCAGACGGGAGATGACAAGTGCCTGGATTAGGACCTGCGCCGCTTCCTGTGTGAGGCAGGGTCGTACTCTGCGGATGTTGTAGAGCATGAACCTACAGGAACGGGCCACCGCCTTGATGTTAGTTGAGAACGACAGGGTGTTGTCCAGGATCACGCCAAGGTTCTTAGCGCTCTGGGAGGAGGACACAATGGAGTTGTCAACCGTGATGGCGAGATCATGGAATACCTAGGATAGGATAAAGTAATCCTTCTCACCCCCCCCCCCCTTAAAAGATTTAGATGCACTATTGTAAAGTGGCTGTTCCACTGGATGTCATAAGGTGAATGCACCAATTTGTAAGTCGCTCTGGATAAGAGCGTCTGCTAAATGACTTAAATGTAAATGTAAATGTCTACCGACGTCGCCCTGCCTCAAGCTAGCTAGTAGGAAGGGTTCCGGTAGGAGGGAGCGAATGACACCGTCTACCGGAATCGCCCCGCCTCAAGCTAGCTAGTAGGCCAGGTCACTACTTCATCAGTGGATTGGATAGAGCCCAAACAGACAGTAGGCCAGGTTACTACTTCATCAGTGGATTGGATAGAGCCCAAACAGACAGTAGGCCAGGTCGCTACTTCATCAGTGGATTGGATAGAGCCCAAACAGACAGTAGGCCAGGTTACTACTTCATCAGTGGATTGGATAGAGCCCAAACAGACAGTAGGCCAGGTCGCTACTTCAGTGTATTGGAGAGAGGTTATCCAAGGATTCATGGGGATAGAGGAGGAGGTTGGGAAGAATTTAGGTGTGTGTCATCAGAGACATTATTGATTTTCAAATTAAAGCCTGATCAATACTCTGTACTATTGACGGATCGTGCTCAGAGTACCAGGAGCGGGCAGCGCTGTGTTTCTGGGTTACAGATGTCACGGAGCAGATGGATGCGTCCTCCATCACTGTCTGGTCCTAACCAGCTCCCTGCTGCCTGTCGTTACCTTACCACCCTCACCTCTGTCTGTCTGTCTGTCTGTCTGTCTGTCTGTCTGTCTGTCTGTCTGTCTGTCTGTCTGTCTGTCTGTTTGTCTGTCTGTCTGTCTGTCTGTCACACACACGTACACACACGTACACACGCGTACACACACACACACGCACGCACAGGCACACGCACAGGCACAGGCAGATTCCCAAGCCATGAGAAACCACTGAAATAATCAGCAGTCATTCATAAGTCGGTTTTAAGTGTTCCCACGAACTAACAAAAATATAAACGCAACATGCAACAATTTCAAAGATTTTACTGAGTTCCAGTTCATATGAGGAAATCAGTCAATTAAAATGCATTAAGCAGGATGTGGAGGTCCTGAGCTGGCGTGGTTAGACGTGGTCTGCGGTTGTGAGGCGACTTGGACGTACTGCCAAATTCTCTAAAACAATGTTGGAGGCGGTTTATGGTAAAGAAATTAATTTAATGTTATCTGGCAACAGCTCTGGTGGACATTCCTGCAGTCAGCTTTCCTATTGCACGCTCCTCAAAACTTGAGACATCTGTAGCGTTGTGTGGTGTGACAAAACTGCACATTTTAGAGGTATTTTATTGTCCCCAGCACAAGGTGCACTTGTGTAATGATCATGCTGTTTAGTCAGCTTCTTGATATGCCACAACTGTCAGGTGGATGAATTATCTTGACAAAGGAGAAATGCCCTCTAACAGGGATGTAAGGTACCGTGTGGCTCAGTTGGTAGAGCACGGAGAGTGTAGTGACAAGGTTGTGGGTTTGATTCCCATGGGGGACCAATACAAAGAAAATGTATGCAATCTACTGTAAGTTGAGCGTTGACTAAAATGAAAAAGTTGAAATGTAAACAAATTTGGGCACAACATTTTCAGGGATCTTTTATCTCAGCTCAAGGGACCAACACAAAACATGGTGAGTTCATATTTGAATTCAGTATAGATTACTTAACCAACTAAATCAAGCAGGGCTAGGTTTAGCAGGGCTAGGTTTAGCAGGGCTAGGTTTAGCAGGGCTAGGATTTGCAGGGCTAGGTTTAGCAGGGCTAGGTTTAGCAGGGCTAGGTTTAGCAGGGCTAGGATTAGCAGGGCTAGGTTTAGCAGGGCTAGGTTTAGCAGGGCTAGGTTTAGCAGGGCTAGGATTAGCAGGGCTAGGATTAGCAGGGCTAGGTTTAGCAGGGCTAGGTTTAGCAGGGCTAGGTTTAGCAGGGCTAGGATTAGCAGGGCTAGGTTTAGCAGGGCTAGGTTTAGCAGGGCTAGGATTAGCAGGGCTAGGTTTAGCGGGGCTAGGATTAGCAGGGCTAGGATTAGCAGGGCTAGGTTTAGCGGGGCTAGGATTAGCAGGGCTAGGTTTAGCAGGGCTAGAGACATCAGCTAGAGCTAGCTGCCCACTCTCTTGGTGCTTACACAGCCATGAATATATAAAACGGCAGCCGTGGTGGTACTGTTATAAACGGCAGCAGCCGTGGTGGTACTGTTATAAACGGCAGCAGCCGCGGTGGTACTGTTATAAACGGCAGCAGCCGTGGTGGTACTGTTATAAACGGCAGCAGCCGCGGTGGTACTGTTATAAACGGCAGCAGCCGTGGTACTGTTATAAACGGCAGCAGCCGTGGTACTGTTATAAACGGCAGCAGCCGTGGTACTGTTATAAACGGCAGCAGCCGCGGTACTGTTATAAACGGCAGCAGCCGTGGTGGTACTGTTATAAACGGCAGCAGCCGCGGTGGTACTGTTATAAACGGCAGCAGCCGTGGTGGTACTGTTATAAACGGCAGCAGCCGCGGTGGTACTGTTATAAACGGCAGCAGCCGCGGTGGTACTGAGGTGCAGGTTCTGGTTCCAGTTCTACATCCATCTAAATGGACAAGATAACAGAAGAGAAGTCATAGGAAGTAATCCTTCTAAAACCACCATTGAAAACATCCTGTGGAGGAACCCAAGGCTGTGTATCCCAAATGGCACCCTACTCCCTATGGGCACTGGGCAAAAGTAGTGCACTATAAAATGGGATAGAGTGTGATTTGGGATGCAAGCCATGCAAACCAGTAGTAAACCCGTGACATTCAAGTCGGCAGTAGTGGAACAATTCAACTGAAGCCTAAGGAAGAGCAGAGCAGCAGAGTTGAATTGACAAAAAGTTGCCTGCCGGGCCTGTGGAACAATAGCTCTTTTCTTTTGATTCGGCCAGGCAAAAATATATATATAATGCTTCGTGGCACGAGCAACCTCCCAGCCCATCACACTACCCTACTCCATCACACTACCCTACTCCATCACACTACCTTACTCCATCACACTACCCTACTCCATCACACTACCCTACTCCACCACACTACCCTACTCCACCACACTACCCTACTCCATCACACTACCCTACTCCATCACACTACCTTACTCCATCACACTACCCTACTCCATCACACTACCCTACTCCATCACACTACCTTACTCCATCACACTACCCTACTCCATCACACTACCCTACCCCATCACACTACCCTACTCCATCACACTACCCTACTCCATCACACTACCTTACTCCATCACACTACCCTACTCCATCACACTACCCTACTCCATCACACTACCCTACTCCATCACACTACCTTACTCCATCACACTACCCTACTCCATCACACTACCCTACTCCATCACACTACCCTACTCCATCACACTACCTTACTCCATCACACTACCCTACTCCATCACACTACCCTACTCCATCACACTACCCTACTCCATCACACTACCCTACTCCATCACACTACCCTACTCCATCACACTACCCTACTCCATCACACTACCTTACTCCATCACACTACCCTACTCCATCACACTACCCTACTCCATCACACAACCCTACTCCATCACACTACCCTACTCCATCACACTACCCTACTCCATCACACTACCCTACTCCATCACACTACCTACTCCATCACACTACTCCACTCCATCACACTACCCTACTCCATCACACAACCCTACTCCATCACACTACCCTACTCCATCACACTACCCTACTCCATCACACTACCCTACTCCATCACACTACCTTACACCATCACACTACCCTACTCCATCACACTACCCTACTCCATCACACTACCCTACTCCATCACACTCACTCCACTACCCTACTCCATCACACTACCCTACTCCATCACACTACCCTACTCCATCACACTACCTTACATCCATCACACTACCCTACTCCATCACACTACCCTACTCCATCACACTACCCTACTCCATCACACTACCCTACTCCTCCATCTACTCCATCACACTACCCTACTCCATCACAATACCCTACTCCATCCCAATACCCTACTCCATCACACTACCTTACTCCATCACACAACCCTACACCATCACACTACCTTACTCCATCACACTACCTTACTCCATCACACTACCCTACTCCATCACACTACCTTACTCCATCACACTACCCTACTCCATCACACTACCTTACTCCATCACACTACCCTACTCCATCACACTACCTTACTCCATCACACTACCTTACTCCATCACACTACCTTACTCCATCACACTACCTTACTCCATCACACTACCCTACTCCATCACACTACCCTACTCCATCACACTACCTTACTCCATCACACTACCCTACTCCATCACACTACCTTACTCCATCACACTACCCTACTCCATCACACTACCTTACTCCATCACACTACCCTACTCCATCACACTACCTTACTCCATCACACTACCCTACTCCATCACACTACCCTACTCCATCACACTACCCTACTCCATCACACTACCTTACTCCATCATCACACTACCCTACTCCATCACACTACCTTACTCCATCACTCTACCTTACTCCATCACACTACCCTACTCCATCACACTAACCCCTCCACCCCATCACACTACCCTACTCCATCACACTACCCTACTCCATCACACTACCCTACTCCATCACACAACCCTACTCCATCACACTACCCTACTCCATCACACTACCCTACTCCATCACACTAACCCCACCCCATCACACGACCCTACTCCATCACACTACCCTACTCCATCACACTACCCTACCCCATCACACTACCCTACTCCATCACACTACCCTACTCCATCACACTACCCTACCCCATCACACTACCCTACTCCATCACACTACCCTACACCATCACACTACCCTACTCAATCACACTACCCTACTCCATCACACTACCCTACTCCATCACACTACCCTACTCCATCACACTACCCTACTCCATCACACTACCCTACCCCATCACACTACCCTACTCCATCACACTAACCCAAACTAACATTTTCTTAACATGATTTTCCTGTGTTTAATATATATTTCCACACTATGAGGTTGGAATAATACTGTGGAATTGTGAAAATGATGATAATGCCAACGCGATAAATGAGTTAATAGACCAATAACAATTCCAAACCTCTTTGCCAATAACAGCTAGTTTTCCATTTTCACCTCCCCACTCAGACCACTCACAGACAGTCCTAGTAACACTCTTGCTTGAGAAATTGCACTTTGGTAAGAAGCTATTCTTGTTTCTTTTTGAGCATTTTCATTGAAAACCATCACGGTAAGATAATTATCTTTCCCCCCTGACCAGGTTGGCGGCGTTGGAGGACTGACTAACTTGTCTTTGTTAGATGTGCACTCTATTCCCTGTGTCTAATGTTCTCCTGGCCTCACAGTGAATTTCCATTCGGGGGACAATACCGTTTAAAAAAATAATGTGACTGTACCTCATCTCCCGAGGCCATGCGTTGGGTTAACTCCTTCAGGCTCCTCATCATCCTCTCGTCTCTGAAGTCGTAGGGGAACGTCTCTGTCCACTCCTGGAGCAGCTGGAGGATCCTGGGAGCCAACTTCCTGATCCTCATCTGAAAGATACACATACAAAATATACTCATGGTCATTTAAGTAACACCCAAGTCTGTAAATTAATATATACATTAATCGGAGAGCAGAAACACTCAACATCTATCTGCTAAATCAACTGATGTACGGTTGCAGGTTATGAAGTATATTAAGGTTAAGAAGTATATTAAGGTTAAGAAGTATAATAGCATAAAGGAGTACAGCTAACTTAGTACTATATAGGTAATAAAAAATAGCTAGTATAGTATAATTTAATCTAGCTAATAGAGCATAGCTGATAGAGTATAGTATAATACAATATAGCTAATATAAAATAGCTACTATAGTATAATACAATCTAGCTAAAAGAGTATAGTAAAAAATCATCTAGCTAATATAGCATAATATAATCAAGCTAATTGAGTATATTATAATCGGATTAAGCTAATATAGTATAATATAATCAATCTAATAGAGTATAGTGTAATAGAATATTGCTAATAGAGTATAGCATAATATAGCTAATAGAGTATAGTACGATATAACTAATATAGTATAGTATAATATAGCTAATAGAGTATAGTATAATATAGCCAATATAGTATAGTTTAATATAGCTAATAGATGATAGTATAATATAGCTAATAGAGTATAGTATAATATAGCTAATAGAGTATAGTACGATATAACTAATATAGTATAGTTTAATATAGCCAATATAATATAGTTTAATATAGCCAATATAATATAGTTTAATATAGCCAATATAATATAGTTTAATATAGCCAATATAATATAGTTTAATATAGCCAATATAGTATAGTTTAATATAGCCAATATAATATAGTTTAATATAGCTAATAAAGTATAGTATAGTATAATAAAGCTAATAAAGTATAGTATAGTATAATAAAGCTAATATAATATAGTTTAATATAGCCAATATAATATAGTTTAATATAGCCAATATAGTATAGTATAATATAGCTAACAGAGTATAGTATAGTATAATATAGCTAATAGAGTATAAAATAGTATAATATAGCTAATAGAGTATAGTATAGTATAATACAGCTAATAGAGTATAGTATAGTATAATATAGCTAATAGAGTATAGTATAGCTAATAGAGCATAGT
>NC_068445.1:44184870-44257370 GCF_023373465.1 Oncorhynchus keta | reverse complement strand
TGCCCCTGAACAGGCAGTTAACCCACTGTTCCTAGGCCGTCATTGAAAATAAGAATTAGCTCTTAACTGAATAAATAAAGGTTAATAAAAAATAAAAAAAATTCTCCATCTCAATTAGACAGAACTGTGCGGTTTGTTTACTTAAAAGAAACAGTCGAATGGGTGAATCACATGGACTACGCACTGTGATTACAATATGGAAAATTCCACGTGACGGAATTGCGCTGAGACTCAGCTTTATTCCACTTAGTCTATGTACAAGGACTACTTTTAACAATTTACACTGTAAAATGTTATAAAAACATTTACTGAAAGAACTGTGCAGATATAATGTTTGTTAACATTCAGGTTATTGAGCTACTGTAAGTGAGGATGGTTACAGTACATGGAAAGAGGAGGCTCATGGGTAGGATGCAGGGAGAAGTGACATTAATTAGAGAGAGAAATTCAATTTCAATTTACGGGCTTTATTGGCATGGGAAATAACTTTTTATTTTTTATTTCACCTTTATTTAACCACGTAGGCCAGTTGAGAACAAGTTGTTTATTTACAACTACGAACTGGCCAAGATAAAACAGTTACACATGGGATAAACAAACGTACAGTCAATAACACAATAGAAGAATCTGTATACAGTGTGTGTAAACGGAGTAAGGAGGTAAGGCAATAAATAGGCCAATAGTGGCGAAGTAATTACAATTTAGCAATTTACACTGAAATGATACACTGGGGCAAAAAAGTATTTAGTCAGCCACCAATTGTACAAGTTCTCCCACTTAAAAAGATGAGAGAGGCCTGTAATTTTCATCATAGGTACACTTCAACTATGACAGACACAATGAGAAAAAGAAATCCAGAAAATCACATTGTAGGATTTTTCATTAATTTATTTGCAAATTATGGTGGAAAATAAGTATTTATATGGGGGCTTTGGTGACAAAAGCGGATGGCTATGTGATAGACTGCATCCAATTAGCTAAGTAGAGTGTTGGAGGCTATTTTATAAATGACATCGCCGAAGTCAAGGATCGGTAGGATGGTCAGTTTTACGAGGGTAAGTTTGGCAGCATGAGTGAAGGAAGCTTTGTTGCGAAATAGGAAGCCAATTTAAGATTTAACTTTGGGCGGGAGATGCTTAATGTGAGTCTGGAAGGAGAGTTTACAGTCTAGCCAGACACCTAGGTAATTATAGTTGTCCACATATTCTAAGTCAGAACCATCCAGAGTAGTGATGCTAGTCGGGCGGGCAGGTGCGGGCAGCGATCGGTTGAAGAGCATGCATTTAGTTTCACAGTGTCCAAAGAAGGGCCAGAAGTATACAGAATGGTGTCGTCTGCGTAGAGGTGGATCAGAGATTCACCAGCAGCAACAGTGACCTCATTGATATATACAGAGAAAAGGAGTTTGCCCGAGAATTGAACCCTGTGGCACCCCCATAGAGACTGCCAGAGGTCCGGACAACACTGAACTCTATCTGAGAAGTAGTTATTGAACCAGTTTACATTGCCAAAGTACGGGAAATAGATAATAAACTAAAGTGAAATAGACAAAATGAAATTAACAGTAAACATTACACTCACAAAATGTCCAAATGTCAAATTATGTCTACATACAGTGTTGTAATGATGTGCAAATGGTTAAAGTACAAAACATAAAAATAAATAAACATAAATATGGGTTGTATTTATAGTGGTGTTTGTTCTTCACTGGTTGACCTTTTCTCATGGCAACAGGTCACACATCTTGCTGCTGTGATGCACACAGTGGAATTTCACCCAGTAGATATGGGAGTTTATCAAAATTGGATTTGTTTTCGAATTCTTTGTGGGTCTGTGTAACCTGAGGGAAATATGTCTCTCTAATATGGTCATACATTGGGCAGGAGGTTAGGAAGTGCAGCTCAGTTTCCACCTCATTTTGTGGGCAGTGTGCCCATAGCCTGTCTTCTCTTCAGAGCCAGGTCTGCCTACAGCGGCCTTTCTCAATAGCAAGACTATGCTCACTGAGTCTGTACATAGTCAAAGCTTTCCTTAAGTTTGGGTCAGTCACAGTGGTCAGGTATTCTGCCGCTGTGTACTCTCTGTTTAGGGCCAAATAGCATTCTAGTTTGTTCTGTTTTTATGTTAATTCCAATGTGTAAAGTAATTATATTTTTGGGTTGGGTCTAATTGTGTTGCTGTCCTGGGGCTCTGTTTGTGTTTGTGAACAGAACCCCAGGACCAGCTTGCTTAGGGGACTCTTCTCCAGCTTCATCTCTCTGTAGGTGATGGCTTTGTTATGGAAGGTTTGGGAATCACATCCTTTTAGGTGATCTCTCTCCATGCTTCTACACCTGCATTGCATCGCCCCAGAACCAGCTTGTTATGGAAGGTTTGGGAATCACATCCTTTTAGGTGATTGTGGATTTTTAACGTCTCTTTTCTGGATTTTGATCATTAGCGGGTATCGGCCTAATTCCGCATGCTTCATATTGTACACTGAGGATCTCTCCCTCCCTCCCTCCAGAGCATTCATTATCAATGTACTGATAGAGTCAGGGGATATGATGAAAAAAAACAACCAAACCTACACCAAGGCACATGTTATTGACCTAAAATAATGAACCAACCCAGTTTCTGGTTCCCCACCCACCCCCTCAACAATACAGTGTATCCATTCACAGTAAACTTTATGACAAACAATAATGAGGCTAGTTCTGAAAACAGGAATTTCTAATTTCACACCAATTTCTCCACACACACACACATGAAATGTGTGAGACTCTCAGGGAGAGTACACACTGTGAGAGTGTATTGTTCTGATTGGCCACAGGGCAACACTGCCCTATGACCCGACTTATCTGTCTCCCCTGCAGGCGCACACACACACACACACACACACACACACACACACACACACACACACACACACACACACACACACACACACACACACACACACACACACACACACACACACACACACACACACACACACACACACACACACACACACACACACACACACACACACACACCCTGGTGATGACTGCATTGACTAATTCCCACTGAGAGGCCACGTGAGTATACAGTGCATTCAGAAAGTGTTCAGACCCCTTGACTTTTCCCACATATTTCATTACAGCATCATTCTAAAATTGATTAAAATCATCCATCATCAATCTACCTACACACAATACCCCATAATGACATCACAATACTCCATAATGACATCACAATACCCCATAATGACATCACAATACTCCATAATGACATCAAAATACTCCATAATGACATCACAATACCCCATAATGACAAAGCAAGTACAGGTTTTTAGAAATTTGTGCAAATCTATTAAAATGTACATAAGTATTCAGACTCTTTACTCAGTACTTTGTTAAAGCACCTTTGTCAGCGATTACAGCCTTGAGTCTTCTTTGGTATGACGCTACAAGCTTGGCACACCTGTATTTGGGGAGTTTCTCCTAATTCTCCTCTGCAGATCCTCTCAAGCTCTGTCAGGTTGGATGGGGAGTGTCGCTGCACAGCTATCTTCAGGTCTCTCCAGAGATGTTTGATCGGGTTCAAGTCCGGGCTCTGGCTGGGCCACTCAAGGACTCGTCCCGAAGCCACTCCTGCGTTGTCTTGGCTGTGTGCTTTGGGTCGCTGTCCTGTTGGAAGGTGAACCTTCACCCCAGTCTGAGGTCCTGAGCGGTCTGGAGCAGGTTTTCATCAATGATCTCTCTATACTTCACTCTGTTCATCTTTTCCTTGATCCTGACTAGTCTCCCAGTCCCTGTCGCTGAAAAACATCCCCACGGCATGATGCTGCCACCACCATGTAACATAGGAGAGGGGGCTTTGATATGTACTTTCTTTGGTTCTGTCCAGCCCCTTTTCCCCATATTACAGTGTGACAGAATAAATTCCCTGTAAATGCTACATGTTCTGCCTTTGTCGTCCTTACTCGCACCTACAGTCCCATATCTCTATACCTCCACCTACAGTCCCATACCTCATTACCTCCACCTACAGTCCCATACCTCTTTACCTCCACCTACAGTCACATACCCTACATACCCACCTACCTCATACCTCTTTACCTCCACCTACAGTCCCATACCTCTTTACCTCCACCTACAGTCCCTATACCTCCACTACAGTCATTACCTCCACCTACAGTCCCATACCTCATTACCTCCACCTACAGTCACATACCTCTATACCTCCACCTACAGTCACATACCTCTATACCTCCACCTACAGTCCCATACCTCTTTACCTCCACCTACAGTCCCATACCTCATTACCTCCACCTACAGTCACATACCTCTATACCTCCACCTACAGTCACATACCTCTATACCTCCACCTACAGTCACCTCATCCACCTACAGTCACATACCTCCACCTCCACCTACAGTCCCATACCTCATTACCTCCACCTACAGTCACATACCTTTATACCTCCACCTACAGTCCCATACCTCACCTCCACCTACAGTCCCATACCTCTTTACCTCCACCTACAGTCCCATACCTCATTACCTCCACCTACAGTCACATACCTCTTTACCTCCACCTACAGTCCCATACCTCTATACCTCCACCTACAGTCCCATACCTCTATACCTCCACCTACAGTCCCATACCTCTATACCTCCACCTACAGTCCCATACCTCTATACCTCCACCTACAGTCACATACCTCTATACCTCCACCTACAGTCACATACCTCACCTCCACCTACAGTCCCATACCTCTATACCTCCACCTACAGTCACATTATCCACCTACAGTCCCATACCCTACCTCCACCTACAGTCACATACCTCTATACCTCCACCTACAGTCCCATCCCACCTCCACCTACAGTCCCATACCTCATTACCTCCACCTACAGTCACCTCATTACCTCCACCTACTATACCTCCACCTACAGTCATACCTCTTTACCTCCACCTACAGTCCCATATACCTCCACCTACAGTCACATACCTTTATACCTCCACCTACAGTCACATACCTCTATACCTACAGTCACATACCTCCACCTACAGTCCCATACCACCTCCACCTACCATACCTATACCTCCACCTACAGTCACATACCTCTATACCTACAGTCACATACCTCTATACCTCCACCTACAGTCACCTCCACCTACAGTCCCATACCTCTATACCTCCACCTACAGTCACATACCTCTATACCTCCACCTACAGTCACATACCTCTATAACCTACAGTCACATACCTCTATACCTCCACCTACAGTCACATACCTCTATACCTCCACCTACAGTCACATACCTCTATACCTCCACCTACAGTCATACCCTATACCTCCACCTACAGTCACATACCTCTATACCTCCACCTACAGTCACATACCTCAAAACCTACAGTCACATACCTACTCACATATCCACCTACAGTCACATACCTCTATACCTACAGTCACATACCTCTATACCTACAGTCACATACCTCTATACCTCCACCTACAGTCACATACCTCTATACCTCCACCTACAGTCACATACCTCTATACCTCCACCTACAGTCACATACCTCTATACCTCCACCTACAGTCACATACCTCTATACCTCCACCTACAGTCACATACCTCTATACCTCCACCTACAGTCAGTCAAACCTCTATCTCCACCTACAGTCACATACCCAAAACCTACAGTCACATACTATACCTACAGTCACATACCTCTATACTACAGTCCCATACCTACAGTCACATACCTCCTCCACCTACAGTCACATACCTCTATACCTCCACCTACAGTCCCATACCTCTATACCTCCACCTACAGTCACATACCTCTATACCTCCACCTACAGTCACATACCTCATTACCTCCACCTACAGTCACATACCTCTATACCTCCACCTACAGTCACATACCAGTCTACATACCTCCACCTACAGTCATACATACCTCCACCTACAGTCACATACCTCTATACCTCCACCTACAGTCACATAGTCACATCTATACCTCCACCTACAGTCACATACCTCTATACCTCCACCTACAGTCACATACCTCTATACCTCCACCTACAGTCCCATACAGTCACATCTTTACCTCCACCTACAGTCCTCATCCACCTACAGTCCCATACCTCTTCCCTCCACCTACAGTCACATACCTCTATACCTACAGTCACATACCTCTATACCTCCACCTACAGTCACATACCTCTTTACCTCCACCTACAGTCCCATACCTCTTTACCTCCACCTACAGTCACATACCTCTTTACCTCCACCTACAGTCCCATACCTCTTTACCTCCATGGGGAGTTGAGTTGTAGCAGGGTGTTAAGTAGCAGGCATACGTAACAGTGACGCTTGGCATTCAGGTCAAAGAGTTCAATCGTGGTTTTATCAGACCAGAGAATCTTGTTTCTCATGGTCTGAGAGTCCAGCCCAAGCGGGCTGTCATGTGCCTTTTACTGAGGAGTGGCTTCCGTCTGGCCATTCTACCATAAAGGCTTGATTGGTGGAGGGCTGCGGGACACAGTTGTCCTTCTGGAAGGTTCTCCCATCTCCACAGAGGAATTCGGGAGCTCTGTCAGAGTGACCATCATGTTCTTGGTCACCTCCCTGACCAAGGTCCTTCACATCGATTTCTCAGTTTGGCCGGGCGGCCAGCTCTAGGATGAGGCTTGGTATTTATAAACTTTTCCATTGAATGATGGAGGCCACTGTGTTCTTGGGCACCATCAATGCTGCAGAAATGTTTTGGTACCCTTCCCCAGATCTGTGCCTCGACACAATCCTGGCTCAGAGCACTATGGACAATTTGAGTCTCATAGCAAATGGTCTGAATACTAACGTTAATAAGGTATTTCTGTTTATATTTTTAATACGTAAAAAAAATACTGTTGTGTTATTGAGTGAGAGACTGTGTGCGATGTTATTGAGTGTGTGTACGATGTTATTGAGTGAGAGACTGTGTGTGCGATGCTATTGAGTGTGTGTGCGATGTAATTGAGTGAGAGACTGTGTGTGCAATGTTATTGAGTGTGTGTGCGATGTTATTGAGTGAGAGACTGTGTGTGCGATGTTATTGAGTGTGTGTGCGATGTTATTCAGTGAGAGACTGTGTGTGCGATGTTATTGAGTGTGTGTGCGATGTTATTGAGTGAGAGACTGTGTGTGCGATGTTATTGAGTGTGTGTGCGATGTTATTGAGTGAGTGTGTGATGTTATTGAGTGAGAGACTGTGTGTGCGATGTTATTGAGTGTGTGTGCGATGCAATTGAGTGAGAGACTGTGTGTGCGATGTTATTGAGTGAGAGACTGTGTGTGCGATGTTATTGAGTGTGTGTGCGATGCTATTGAGTGAGAGACTGTGTGTGCGATGTTATTGAGTGAGAGACTGTTGTGTGCGATGTTATTGAGTGAGAGACTGTGTGTGCAATGTTATTGAGTGTGTGTGCGATGTTATTGAGTGTGTGTGCGATGCTATTGAGTGAGAGACTGTGTGTGCGATGTTATTGAGTGTGTGTGCGATGTTATTGAGTGTGTGTGCGATGTTATTGAGTGTGTGTGCGATGCTATTGAGTGAGAGACTGTGTGTGCGATGCTATTGAGTGAGAGACTGTGTGCGATGTTATTGAGTGAGAGACTGTTTTGTGCGATGTTATTGAGTGTGTGTGCGATGTTATTGAGTGAGAGACTGTGTGTGCGATGTTATTGAGTGAGAGACTGTGTGCAATGTTATTGAGTGTGTGTGCGATGTTACTGTGTGTGTGCGATGTTATTGTGTGTGTGTGCGATGCTATTGAGTGAGAGACTGTGTGTGCGATGTTATTGAGTGAGAGACTGTTGTGTGCGATGTTATTGAGTGTGAGAGACTGTTATTGTGTGCGATGTTATTGAGTGTGTGTGCGATGCTATTGAGTGAGAGACTGTGTGTGCGATGTTATTGAGTGTGTGTGCGATGTTATTGAGTGAGAGACTGTTTTGTGCGATGTTATTGAGTGTGTGTGCGATGTTATTGAGTGAGAGACTGTGTGTGCGATGTTATTGAGTGTGTGTGCGATGCTATTGAGTGAGAGACTGTGTGCGATGTTATTGAGTGTGTGTGCGATGTTATTGAGTGTGTTTTGTGCGATGTTATTGAGACTGTTGTGTGCGATGTTATTGAGTGTGTGTGCGTGCTATTGAGTGAGAGACTGTGTGTGATGTTATTGAGTGTGTGTGCGATGCTATTGAGTGAGAGACTGTGTGTGCGATGTTATTGAGTGTGTTTGTGCGATGTTATTGAGTGAGAGACTGTGTGTGCGATGTTATTGAGTGTGTGTGCGATGTTATTGAGTGAGAGACTGTGTGTGTGATGTTATTGAGTGTGTGTGCGATGCTATTGAGTGAGAGACTGTGTGTGCGATGTTATTGAGTGTGTGTGCGATGCTATTGAGTGAGAGACTGTGTGTGCGATGTTATTGAGTGAGAGACTGTGTGTGTGATGTTATTGAGTGTGTGTGCGATGCTATTGAGTGAGAGACTGTTGTGTGCGATGTTATTGAGTGAGAGACTGTGTGTGCGATGCTATTGAGTGAGAGACTGTGTGTGCGATGTTATTGAGTGAGAGACTGTGTGTGCGATGTTATTGAGTGTGTGTGCGATGCTATTGAGTGAGAGACTGTGTGTGCGATGTTATTGAGTGTGTGTGCGATGCTATTGAGTGAGAGACTGTGTGTGATGTTATTGAGTGTGAGACTGTGTGTGCGATGTTATTGAGTGTGAGACTGTGTGTATGTTATTGAGTGTGAGTGTGTGTGCGATGCTATTGAGTGAGAGACTGTGTGTATGTTATTGAGTGTGTGTGTGATGTTATTGAGTGTGTGTGTGTTATTGTGTGTGTGTGTGCTGTGTGTGAGAGACTGTTGTGTGTGTGCTATTGTGTGAGAGACTGTGTGTGTGTGTGACGTTGTGTGTGTGTGTGATGTTATTGAGTGTGTGTGCGATGTTATTGAGTGTGTGTGCGATGCTATTGAGTGAGAGACTGTTTTGTGCGATGTTATTGAGTGTGTGTGCGATGTTATTGAGTGTGTGTGCGATGCTATTGAGTGAGAGACTGTGTGTGCGATGTTATTGAGTGTGTGTGCGAATGCTATTGAGTGAAAGACTGTGTGTGCGATGTTATTGAGTGTGTGTGTGTGTGCGATGCTATTGAGTGAGAGACTGTGTGTGTGTGTGATGTTATTGTGTGTGTGTGTGTGTGCGATGCTATTGAGTGAGAGACTGTGTATGTGTGTGTGTGTGTGCGATGATTGTGAGAGTGTGTGTGTGTGTGTGTGTGTGTGTGTGTGTGTGTGTGTGTGTGTGTGTGTGTGTGTGTGTGTGTGTGTGTGTGTGTGTGTGTGTGTGTGTGTGTGTGTGTGTGTGTGTGTGTGTGTGTGTGTGTGATGTTATTGTGTGTGTGTGTGTGTGTGTGTGTGTGTTGTGTGTGTGTGTGTGATGTTATTGCGTGTGTGTGTGTGTGTGTGTGTGTGTGTGTGTGTGTGTGTGTGTGTGTGTGTGTGTGTGTGTGTGTGTGTGTGTGTGTGTGTGTGTGTGTGATGTTAATTGCGTGTGTGTGTGTGTGTGTGTGTGTGTGTGTGTGTGTGTGTGTGTGTGTGTGTGTGTGTGTGTGTGTGTGTGTGTGTGTGTGTGTGTGACTGTGTGTGTGTTCCTTGACTGATTCTATCTGAGTCCCAATCACCTGGCTGCAGTGATATGCCAACACACACCTTCTCTGTACCAGGGACTCCATCACAAATGCCTGCCAAGCAGACATGGGGCGACAGGGTAACCTAGTGGTTAGAGTGTTGGACTAGTAACCAGCAGGTAGCCTAGTGGTTAGAGTGTTGGACTAGTAACCAGCAGGTAGCCTAGTGGTTAGAGAGTTGGACTAGTAACCAGCAGGTAACCTAGTGGTTAGAGTGTTGGACTAGTAACCAGCAGGTAGCCTAGTGGTTAGAGTGTTGGACTAGTAACCAGCAGGTAGCCTAGTGGTTAGAGAGTTGGACTAGTAACCAGCAGGTAGCCTAGTGGTTAGAGAGTTGGACTAGTAACCAGCAGGTAGCCTAGTGGTTAGAGAGTTGGACTAGTAACCAGCAGGTAACCTAGTGGTTAGAGTGTTGGACTAGTAACCAGCAGGTAGCCTAGTGGTTAGAGTGTTGGACTAGTAACCAGCAGGTAGCCTAGTGGTTAGAGCGTTGGTCTAGTAACCAGCAGGTAGCCTAGTGGTTAGAGCGTTGGTCTAGTAACCAGCAGGTAGCCTAGTGGTTAGAGCGTTGGACTAGTAACCAGCAGGTAGCCTAGTGGTTAGAGAGTTGCACTAGTAACGGAAAGGTTGCAAGTTCATATCCCTGAGCTGAAAACGTACAAATCTGTCGTTCTGCCCCTGAACAGGCAGTTAACCCCACTGTTCCTAGGGCCGTCATTGTAAATAAGAATTTGTTCTTAACTGACTCGCCTAGTTAAATAAAGATAAAATAAAGACTGCTGGAGTCTCCTATCCCAGGAGATAGTATTCTCCCTTGGCCACTACACAACGGGGTCTTTGACTGGACAGACTCACACCATATCCTTAATTCAGAGTAATGATTTACACACACAGAGAAGTCAGTGCCTGTGTATTTGTTGTACCAGGTGGCTCACGGTGAGAGGGAGATCATGAGACAACTCACAGAGAGACTTGAGATTCACCATAAAGATTCAAGATTCATAACACAAAATCTACATTTTCATGGTATTAAATGATACAGAGATCGGTGGATTTCTTTTTTTTTTTTTTACGTGACCCTGTCTGTAAGATTCATTCCATACAATTAAAATGACTAAGCGACATCATGAAACGCCACACTCTGAGGTCCTGTTTAATGGACCAGAGGTTTCTCTCTCAGTCCCTTGTGTCCATAACAGCCTCTGCCAAAAGAAATGCATGTGTGTATGAATGTGTGCGAAGTGCAAGACTGCACACACTCACACAGGACACACACTCACACAGGACACACACTCACACAGGACACACACTCACACAGGACACACACTCATACAGGACACACACTCACACAGGACACACACTCACACAGGACACACACTCACACAGGACACACACTCACACAGGACACACACTCACACAGGACACACACTCACACAGGACACACACTCACACAGGACACACACTCACACAGGACACACACTCACACAGGACACACTCACACAGGACACACACTCACACAGGACACACTCACACAGGACACACACTCACACAGGACACTCACACACACAGGACACACACTCATACAGGACACACACTCACACAGGACACACACTCACACAGGACACACACTCATACAGGACACACAGGACACACACTCACACACTCACACAGGACACACACTCACACACTCACACACACAGGACACACTCACACAGGACACACACTCACACAGGACACACACTCACACAGGACACACACTCACACAGGACACACACTCACACACTCACACAGGACACACACTCACACACACACTCACACAGGACACACACTCACACAGGACACACACACACACAAGACACACACTCATACAGGACACACACTCACACAGGACACACACTCACACAGGACACACACAGGACACACAGGACACACACTCACACACTCACACAGGACACACACTCACACACTCACACAGGACACACACACTCACACTCACACAGGACACACACTCACACAGGACACACACTCACACAGGACACACACTCACACAGGACACACACTCACACAGGACACACACTCACACAGGACACACACTCACACAGGACACACACTCACACACTCACACAGGACACACACACTCACACTCACACAGGACACACACTCACACAGGACACACACTCACACAGGACACACACTCACACAGGACACACACTCACACAGGACACACACTCACACAAGCCTCCATGGATGGAAAGATTAGGGACGCTTAAATAGTCTGCTCTGCCACGAAACAGTCAACAGTAGTGCACTATGTAGGGAATAGGGCCCTGGTCAACAGTAGTGCACTATGTAGGGAATAGGGCCCTGGTCAACAGTAGTGCACTATGTGGAATAGGGCCCTGGTCAACAGGCAATAGGGCCCTGGTCAGTAGTGCACTATGTAGGAATAGGGCCCTGGTCAACAGTAGTGCACTATGTAGGAATAGGGCCCTGGTCAACAGTAGTGCACTATGTAGGGAATAGGGCCCTGGTCAACAGTAGTGCACTATGTAGGGAATAGGGCCCTGGTCAACAGTAGTGCACTATGTAGGGAATAGGGCCCTGGTCAACAGTAGTGCACTATGTAGGGAATAGGGCCCTGGTCAACAGTAGTGCACTATGTAGGGAATAGGGCCCTGGTCAACAGTAGTGCACTATGTAGGGAATAGGGCTCTGGTCAACAGTAGTGCACTATGTAGGGAATAGGGCCCTGGTCAACAGTAGTGCACTATGTAGGGAATAGGGCCCTGGTCAACAGTAGTGCACTATGTAGGGAATAGGGCCCTGGTCAACAGTAGTGCACTATGTAGGGAATAGGGCCCTGGTCAACAGTAGTGCACTATGTAGGGAATAGGGCCCTGGTCAACAGTAGTGCACTATGTAGGGAATAGGGCCCTGGTCAACAGTAGATGTAGGGAATATGTCAACAGTAGGAAGGGCCCTGGTCAACAGTAGTGCACTATGTAGGGAATAGGGCCCTGGTCAACAGTAGTGCACTATGTAGGGAATAGGGCCCTGGTCAACAGTAGTGCACTATGTAGGGAATAGGGCCCTGGTCAACAGTAGTGCACTATGTAGGGAATAGGGCCCTGGTCAACAGTAGTGCACTATGTAGGGAATAGGGCCCTGGTCAACAGTAGTGCACTATGTAGGGAATAGGGCCCTGGTCAACAGTAGTGCACTATGTAGGGAATAGGGCCCTGGTCAACAGTAGTGCACTATGTAGGGAATAGGGCCCTGGTCAACAGTAGTGTTCTATGTAGGGAATAGGGCCCTGGTCAACAGTAGTGCACTATGTAGGGAATAGGGCCCTGGTCAACAGTAGTGTTCTATGTAGGGAATAGGGCCCTGGTCAACAGTAGTGCACTATGTAGGGAATAGGGCCCTGGTCAACAGTAGTGCACTATGTAGGGAATAGGGCCCTGGTCAACAGTAGTGTTCTATGTAGGGAATAGGGCCCTGGTCAGTAACTATGTAGGGAATAGGGCCCTGGTCACAGTAGTGTTCTATGGGAATAGGGCCCTGGTCAACAGTAGTGCACTATGTAGGGAATAGGGCCCTGGTCATGTAGTGCACTATGGAATAGGGCCCTGGTCAACAGTAGTGTTCTATGTAGGGAATAGGGCCCTGGTCAACAGTAGTGCACTATGTAGGGAATAGGGCCCTGGTCAACAGTAGTGCACTATGTAGGGAATAGGGCCCTGGTCAACAGTAGTGTTCTATGTAGGGAATAGGGCCCTGGTCAACAGTAGTGCACTATGTAGGGAATAGGGCCCTGGTCAACAGTAGTGCACTATGTAGGGAATGTAAGAATAATATGGCAACTACTGTATAAAGAATAACAACATAATATTAATAATTTATAATTATATAATTTATAATTAATAACCACTAATAGGCCTACAACTTAAAGCTCAGATACACTGGTAGGATAGTCAAATGTTTGCCTGCCGACGGTATGTAGCACCTCGCGACACCGGCGGCAGTCTCTTTTGTGTTCACACAGCAAAGACCTTGGAGTCGTCAGTCACTCTGCCTTGTTAAAATACTCCAAGCCAGAAGGTGGCAGTAGCGTTGTTTAGCAATGCATATCTTCTGTGCGTATTGCTTATGGTCTAGATTCCAAGCTGTCTGCGCTAATGTTGCTATTTTGTAGAAAATCCTTGTTGTTACTAGCCAGATGGCCACAGCTAGATAACTGTGATTATAACTACCTGGCAAGATGATGAAGAAACAATTTAATTCACTCTACAGCCTTGTTCTTAACTGGATAAAAAATAAAATCCCTCATCAATCTACACACAATACCCCATAACGACAAAGCAAATACAGGTGTTTAGATATTTTTGCAAATTCATTAAAAAATAATTAAAATGAAATATCACATTTACATAAGTATTCAGACCCTTTACTCAGTACTTTGTTGAAGCACCTTTGGGGTATGATGCTACAAGCTTGGCACACCTGTATTTGGGGTGTTTCTCCTATTCTTCTCTGAAGATCCTCTCAAGCTCTGTCAGGTTGGGTGTGGAGTGTCACTGAACAGCTATTTTCAGGTCTCTCCAGAGATGTTCGATCGGGTTCAAGTCCGGGCTCTGGCTGGGCCACTCAAGGACATTGAGACTTGTCCTGAAGCCACTCCTGCGTTGTCTTGGCTGTGTGCTTAGGGTCGCTGTCATGTAGAAGGTGAACCTTCGCCCCCAAGCTGAGGTCCTGAGCGCTCTGGAGCAGATTTTCATCAAGGACCTAAAGGATCTGTGCTTTGCTCCGTTCATCTTTCCCTCGATCCTGACTAGTCTCCCAGTCCCTTCCGCTGAAAAACATCCCCACAGCATGATGCTGCCACCACCATGTTTCACCGTAGGGATGGTGCCAGGTTTCCTCCAGATGTGACACTTGGCATTCAGGCCAAAGAGTTCAATTGTGGTTTCATCAGATCAGAGAATCTTGTTTCTCATGGTGGACTCCAATCAAGTTGTAGAAACATCTTAAGGATGATCGACGGAAACAGGATGCACCCGAGTTCAATTTCGAGTCTCATTGCAAAGTGTCTGAACTATTATGTAAATAAGGTATTTCTGTGCTGTTGCAAACTAAATACTAGCTAGAAACAAGAGGAAATAAAGTGGTTAATAAAATAATAGACTCTTAGATTAAGAAAAGGGGGGTTCTAGATCAAACATTTATAAAAGGTCAATTAAAATGTTTTAAATGTTTACACATTAATAAAAATGTGTCAATTAAGACTTAAAAATATACAAAATAAAAGCCAGTCCAGCATGACGATGCAAAACGACAGTGGTTGAACAGGCAAATAGCCTACCAATATTATATTTATTAAAGCTGAAATATGTAACTTTTTGGTCGACGCAACCAAATTCACATAGAAATGTTAATTGAAAGCAAGTCTAAGAAGTGGTAGATTTGTTCTATATGCGGAATTTCTATGCTTCCCGTTTATAAAATGTTGCTTTTGCGTCCTTTACTTTCGGTTTTGTACATACAATATTTGTGGTTATTGAAAATATATTTCACAGCAGTTTAGATGGTATAATTATTCTCTACACTAAACCATTTCTTGTTTTGTCACAAACTGAAAATTAGGCCAAACTAATTAGAACTTCAACCACCAGGAAATGACGTAGCGATTTCTGCATATTGAATCTTGAAGGTAAGCAAAGTTGATTATTTAATTCAAATATATGAAGCCAAAGTCATGTGATAAATTATAGGCTAGATAAATAAAGTTGTATTAGAATTTGAGCACCGTTTGTAAGCTAGCTAGCTAGCTAACATTAGACAGGAAGCTACTTTAATTAGCCACTTTGCACACTAACCAGTATTATCTTATTATTTGTTATTATGTAATATGCCAAATAGAGCTACATATCCGGCCTGACATTGGCAATTAGCTAATGGTTCCTTTTATTTCAGATGAGAGGACTATTACAGTAGATGACCGCTGACCTCTTGAATGCATGTTATGAACAGTGGGCTGACAGAGGGTGTATCTACATTATGTATGATAAGTCATGGTGATTCAAAAGTCTAGTTATTTCATGACATGATTTTTAACACACTATCTATGTCTTGCTCAGTCTGGCAGTAACCCAGAACGATCAGAGACAGAGGATCTCTCTTCCGGTTGTTGCTGACAACAACTGCATGCAAGTTGTCATTCTATCTTTTGACTTAATAAACTCATGTTTATTCCTGACATACTGTACTGTTCTATAGAGAAGTCAGCCAGACAACCCATACTGTACTGTTCTATAGAGAAGTCAGCCAGACAACCCATACTGTACTGTTCTATAGAGAAGTCAGCCAGACAACAACCCATACTGTACTGTTCTATATAGAAGTCAGCCAGACAACCCATACTGTACTGTTCTATAGAGAAGTCAGCCAGACAGACAACCCATACTGTACTATTCTATAGAGAAGTCAGTCAGACAACAACCCATACTGTACTGTTCTATAGAGAAGTCAGCCAGACAGACAACCCATACTGTACTGTTCTATAGAGAAGTCAGCCAGACAACAACCCATACTGTACTGTTCTATAGAGAAGTCAGACAGACAACCCATACTGTACTGTTCTATAGAGAAGTCAGCCAGACAGACAACCCATACTGTACTGTTCTATAGAGAAGTCAGCCAGACAGACAACCCATACTGTACTGTTCTATAGAGAAGTCAGCCAGACAGACAACCCATACTGTACTGTTCTATAGAAAAGTCAGCCAGACAGACAACCCATACTGTACTGTTCTATAGAGAAGTCAGACAGACAGACAACCCATACTGTACTGTTCTATAGAGAAGTCAGCCAGACAAACAACCCATACTGTACTGTTCTATAGAGAAGTCAGCCAGACAACCCATACTGTACTGTTCTATAGAGAAGTCAGCCAGACAACAACCCATACTGTACTGTTCTATAGAGAAGTCAGCCAGACAGACAACCCATATTGTACTGTTCTATAGAAAAGTCAGCCAGACAGACAACCCATACTGTACTGTTCTATAGAGAAGTCAGCCAGACAGACAACCCATACTGTACTGTTCTATAGAGAAGTAAGCCAGACAACAACCCATACTGTACTGTTCTATAGAAAAGTCAGCCAGACAACAACCCATACTGTACTGTTCTATAGAGAAGTCAGCCAGACAGACAACCCATACTGTACTGTTCTATAGAGAAGTCAGCCAGACAACAACCCATACTGTACTGTTCTATAGAGAAGTCAGCCAGACAGACAACCCATACTCTACTGTTCCATAGAGAAGTCAGCCAGACAGACAACCCATACTGTACTGTTCTATAGAGAAGTCAGCCAGACAGACAACCCATACTGTACTGTTCTATAGAGAAGTCAGCCAGACAACAACCCATACTGTACTGTTCTATAGAGAAGTCAGCCAGACAACAACCCATACTCTACTGTTCCATAGAGAAGTCAGCCAGACAGACAACCCATACTGTACTGTTCTATAGAGAAGTCAGGCAGACAACAACCCATACTGTACTGTTCTATAGAGAAGTCAGCCAGACAACCCATACTGTACTGTTCTATAGAGAAGTCAGCCAGACAACAACCCATACTGTACTGTTCTATAGAGAAGTCAGACAGACAACCCATACTGTACTGTTCTATAGAGAAGTCAGCCAGACAGACAACCCATACTGTACTGTTCTATAGAGAAGTCAGCCAGACAGACAACCCATACTGTACTGTTCTATAGAGAAGTCAGCCAGACAGACAACCCATACTGTACTGTTCTATAGAGAAGTCAGCCAGACAACAACCCATACTGTACTGTTCTATAGAGAAGTCAGCCAGACAGACAACCCATACTGTACTGTTCTATAGAGAAGTCAGCCAGACAAACAACCCATACTGTACTGTTCTATAGAGAAGTCAGCCAGACAACCCATACTGTACTGTTCTATAGAGAAGTCAGCCAGACAACAACCCATACTGTACTGTTCTATAGAGAAGTCAGCCAGACAGACAACCCATACTGTACTGTTCTATAGAAAAGTCAGCCAGACAGACAACCCATACTGTACTGTTCTATAGAGAAGTCAGCCAGACAGACAACCCATACTGTACTGTTCTATAGAGAAGTCAGCCAGACAACAACCCATACTGTACTGTTCTATAGAAAAGTCAGCCAGACAACAACCCATACTGTACTGTTCTATAGAGAAGTCAGCCAGACAGACAACCCATACTGTACTGTTCTATAGAGAAGTCAGCCAGACAACAACCCATACTGTACTGTTCTATAGAGAAGTCAGCCAGACAGACAACCCATACTCTACTGTTCCATAGAGAAGTCAGCCAGACAGACAACCCATACTGTACTGTTCTATAGAGAAGTCAGCCAGACAGACAACCCATACTGTACTGTTCTATAGAGAAGTCAGCCAGACAACAACCCATACTGTACTGTTCTATAGAGAAGTCAGCCAGACAACAACCCATACTCTACTGTTCCATAGAGAAGTCAGCCAGACAGACAACCCATACTGTACTGTTCTATAGAGAAGTCAGCCAGACAGACAACCCATACTGTACTGTTCTATAGAGAAGTCAGCCAGACAACAACCCATACTGTACTGTTCTATAGAGAAGTCAGCCAGACAACAACCCATACTGTACTGTTCTATAGAGAAGTCAGCCAGACAGACAACCCATACTGTACTGCTCTATAGAGAAGTCAGCCAGACAGACAACCCATACTGTACTGTTCTATAGAGAAGTCAGCCAGACAACAACCCATACTGTACTGTTCTATAGAGAAGTCAGCCAGACAACAACCCATACTGTACTGTTCTATAGAGAAGTCAGCCAGACAACAACCCATACTGTACTGTTCTATAGAGAAGTCAGCCAGACAGACAACCCATACTGTACTGTTCTATAGAGAAGTCAGCCAGACAGACAACCCATACTGTACTGTACTATAGAGAAGTCAGCCAGACAGACAACCCATACTGTACTGTACTATAGAGAAGTCAGCCAGACAGACAACCCATACTGTACTGTTCTATAGAGAAGTCAGCCAGACAGACAACCCATACTGTACTGTTCTATAGAGAAGTCAGCCAGACAGACAACCCATACTGTACTGTACTATAGAGAAGTCAGCCAGACAACAACCCATACTGTACTGTTCTATAGAGAAGTCAGCCAGACAGACAACCCATACTGTACTGTTCTATAGAGAAGTCAGACAGACAGACAACCCATACTGTACTGTTCTATAGAGAAGTCAGACAGACAGACAACCCATACTGTACTGTACTATAGAGAAGTCAGCCAGACAGACAACCCATACTGTACTGTTCTATAGAGAAGTCAGCCAGACAGACAACCCATACTGTACTGTTCTATAGAGAAGTCAGCCAGACAGACAACCCATACTGTACTGTTCTATAGAGAAGTCAGCCAGACAACCCATACTGTACTGTACTATAGAGAAGTCAGCCAGACAGACAACCCATACTGTACTGTTCTATAGAGAAGTCAGCCAGACAGACAACCCATACTGTACTGTTCTATAGAGAAGTCAGCCAGACAGACAACCCATACTGTACTGTTCTATAGAGAAGTCAGCCAGACAGACAACCCATACTGTACTGTACTATAGAGAAGTCAGCCAGACAGACAACCCATACTGTACTGTACTATAGAGAAGTCAGCCAGACAGACAACCCATACTGTACTGTTCTATAGAGAAGTCAGCCAGACAGACAACCCATACTGTACTGTTCTATAGAGAAGTCAGCCAGACAGACAACCCATACTGTACTGTACTATAGAGAAGTCAGCCAGACAACAACCCATACTGTACTGTTCTATAGAGAAGTCAGCCAGACAGACAACCCATACTGTACTGTTCTATAGAGAAGTCAGACAGACAACCCAGACTGCACTGTACTATAGAGAAGTCAGCCAGACAGACAACCCATACTGTACTGTTCTATAGAGAAGTCAGCCAGACAACCCAGACTGCACTGTACTATAGAGAAGTCAGCCAGACAACCCAGACTGTACTGTTCTATAGAGAAGTCAGCCAGACAACCCATACTGTACTGTACTATAGAGAAGTCAGCCAGACAGACAACCCATACTGTACTGTTCTATAGAGAAGTCAGCCAGACAGACAACCTATACTGTACTGTTCTATAGAGAAGTCAGACAGACAGACAACCCATACTGTACTGTACTATAGAGAAGTCAGCCAGACAGACAACCCATACTGTACTGTACTATAGAGAAGTCAGCCAGACAGACAACCCATACTGTACTGTTCTATAGAGAAGTCAGCCAGACAGACAACCCATACTGTACTGTTCTATAGAGAAGTCAGCCAGACAGACAACCCATACTGTACTGTTCTATAGAGAAGTCAGACAGACAACCCAGACTGCACTGTACTATAGAGAAGTCAGCCAGACAGACAACCCATACTGTACTGTTCTATAGAGAAGTCAGCCAGACAACCCAGACTGCACTGTACTATAGAGAAGTCAGCCAGACAACCCAGACTGTACTGTTCTATAGAGAAGTCAGCCAGACAACCCAGACTGTACTGTTCTATAGAGAAGTCAGCCAGACAACCCAGACTGTACTGTTCTATAGAGAAGTCAGCCAGACAACCCATACTGTACTGTTCTATAGAGAAGTGAGCCAGACAACCCATACTGTACTGTTCTATAGAGAAGTCAGCCAGACAACCCAGACTGCACTGTACTATAGAGAAGTCAGCCAGACAACCCAGACTGTACTGTTCTATAGAGAAGTCAGCCAGACAACCCAGACTGCACTGTACTATAGAGAAGTCAGCCAGACAACCCAGACTGTACTGTTCTATAGAGAAGTCAGCCAGACAACCCAGACTGTACTGTTCTATAGAGAAGTCAGCCAGACAACCCAGACTGCACTGTACTATAGAGAAGTCAGCCAGACAACCCATACTGTACTGTTCTATAGAGAAGTCAGACAGACAACCCAGACTGCACTGTACTATAGAGAAGTCAGCCAGACAGACAACCCATACTGTACTGTTCTATAGAGAAGTAAGCCAGACAACAACCCATACTGTACTGTTCTATAGAAAAGTCAGCCAGACAACAACCCATACTGTACTGTTCTATAGAGAAGTCAGCCAGACAGACAACCCATACTGTACTGTTCTATAGAGAAGTCAGCCAGACAACAACCCATACTGTACTGTTCTATAGAGAAGTCAGCCAGACAGACAACCCATACTCTACTGTTCCATAGAGAAGTCAGCCAGACAGACAACCCATACTGTACTGTTCTATAGAGAAGTCAGCCAGACAGACAACCCATACTGTACTGTTCTATAGAGAAGTCAGCCAGACAACAACCCATACTGTACTGTTCTATAGAGAAGTCAGCCAGACAACAACCCATACTCTACTGTTCCATAGAGAAGTCAGCCAGACAGACAACCCATACTGTACTGTTCTATAGAGAAGTCAGCCAGACAGACAACCCATACTGTACTGTTCTATAGAGAAGTCAGCCAGACAACAACCCATACTGTACTGTTCTATAGAGAAGTCAGCCAGACAACAACCCATACTCTACTGTTCCATAGAGAAGTCAGCCAGACAGACAACCCATACTGTACTGTTCTATAGAGAAGTCAGCCAGACAGACAACCCATACTGTACTGTTCTATAGAGAAGTCAGCCAGACAACAACCCATACTGTACTGTTCTATAGAGAAGTCAGCCAGACAACAACCCATACTGTACTGTTCTATAGAGAAGTCAGCCAGACAACAACCCATACTGTACTGTTCTATAGAGAAGTCAGCCAGACAGACAACCCATACTGTACTGTTCTATAGAGAAGTCAGCCAGACAGACAACCCATACTGTACTGTACTATAGAGAAGTCAGCCAGACAGACAACCCATACTGTACTGTACTATAGAGAAGTCAGCCAGACAGACAACCCATACTGTACTGTTCTATAGAGAAGTCAGCCAGACAGACAACCCATACTGTACTGTTCTATAGAGAAGTCAGCCAGACAGACAACCCATACTGTACTGTACTATAGAGAAGTCAGCCAGACAACAACCCATACTGTACTGTTCTATAGAGAAGTCAGCCAGACAGACAACCCATACTGTACTGTTCTATAGAGAAGTCAGACAGACAGACAACCCATACTGTACTGTTCTATAGAGAAGTCAGACAGACAGACAACCCATACTGTACTGTACTATAGAGAAGTCAGCCAGACAGACAACCCATACTGTACTGTTCTATAGAGAAGTCAGCCAGACAGACAACCCATACTGTACTGTTCTATAGAGAAGTCAGCCAGACAGACAACCCATACTGTACTGTTCTATAGAGAAGTCAGCAGACAGACAACCCATACTGTACTGTACTATAGAGAAGTCAGCCAGACAGACAACCCATACTGTACTGTTCTATAGAGAAGTCAGCCAGACAGACAACCCATACTGTACTGTTCTATAGAGAAGTCAGCCAGACAGACAACCCATACTGTACTGTTCTATAGAGAAGTCAGCCAGACAGACAACCCATACTGTACTGTACTATAGAGAAGTCAGCCAGACAGACAACCCATACTGTACTGTACTATAGAGAAGTCAGCCAGACAGACAACCCATACTGTACTGTTCTATAGAGAAGTCAGCCAGACAGACAACCCATACTGTACTGTTCTATAGAGAAGTCAGCCAGACAGACAACCCATACTGTACTGTACTATAGAGAAGTCAGCCAGACAACAACCCATACTGTACTGTTCTATAGAGAAGTCAGCCAGACAGACAACCCATACTGTACTGTTCTATAGAGAAGTCAGACAGACAACCCAGACTGCACTGTACTATAGAGAAGTCAGCCAGACAGACAACCCATACTGTACTGTTCTATAGAGAAGTCAGCCAGACAACCCAGACTGCACTGTACTATAGAGAAGTCAGCCAGACAACCCAGACTGTACTGTTCTATAGAGAAGTCAGCCAGACAACCCATACTGTACTGTACTATAGAGAAGTCAGCCAGACAGACAACCCATACTGTACTGTTCTATAGAGAAGTCAGCCAGACAGACAACCTATACTGTACTGTTCTATAGAGAAGTCAGACAGACAGACAACCCATACTGTACTGTACTATAGAGAAGTCAGCCAGACAGACAACCCATACTGTACTGTACTATAGAGAAGTCAGCCAGACAGACAACCCATACTGTACTGTTCTATAGAGAAGTCAGCCAGACAGACAACCCATACTGTACTGTTCTATAGAGAAGTCAGCCAGACAGACAACCCATACTGTACTGTTCTATAGAGAAGTCAGCCAGACAGACAACCCAGACTGCACTGTACTATAGAGAAGTCAGCCAGACAGACAACCCATACTGTACTGTTCTATAGAGAAGTCAGCCAGACAACCCAGACTGCACTGTACTATAGAGAAGTCAGCCAGACAACAACCCAGACTGTACTGTTCTATAGAGAAGTCAGCCAGACAACAACCCAGACTGTACTGTTCTATAGAGAAGTCAGCCAGACAACCCAGACTGTACTGTTCTATAGAGAAGTCAGCCAGACAACCCATACTGTACTGTTCTATAGAGAAGTGAGCCAGACAACCCATACTGTACTGTTCTATAGAGAAGTCAGCCAGACAACCCAGACTGTACTGTTCTATAGAGAAGTCAGCCAGACAACCCAGACTGTACTGTTCTATAGAGAAGTCAGCCAGACAACCCAGACTGCACTGTTCTATAGAGAAGTCAGCCAGACAACCCAGACTGTACTGTTCTATAGAGAAGTCAGCCAGACAACAACCCAGACTGTACTGTTCTATAGAGAAGTCAGCCAGACAACAACCCATACTGCACTGTACTATAGAGAAGTCAGCCAGACAGACAACCCAGACTGTACTGTTCTATAGAGAAGTCAGCCAGACAACCCAGACTGTACTGTTCTATAGAGAAGTCAGACAGACAACCCAGACTGCACTGTACTATAGAGAAGTCAGCCAGACAACCCATACTGTACTGTACTATAGAGAAGTCAGCCAGACAACCCAGACTGTACTGTTCTATAGAGAAGTCAGCCAGACAACCCAGACTGTACTGTTCTATAGAGAAGTCAGCCAGACAACCCAGACTGCACTGTACTATAGAGAAGTCAGCCAGACAACAACCCATACTGTACTGTTCTATAGAGAAGTCAGCCAGACAACCCAGACTGTACTGTTCTATAGAGAAGTCAGCCAGACAGACAACCCATACTGTACTGTTCTATAGAGAAGTCAGCCAGACAACAACCCATACTGTACTGTTCTATAGAGAAGTCAGACAGACAACAACCCATACTGTACTGTTCTATAGAGAAGTCAGCCAGACAACAACCCATACTGTACTGTTCTATAGAGAAGTCAGCCAGACAGACAACCCATACTGTACTGTTCTATAGAGAAGTCAGCCAGACAACAACCCATACTGTACTGTTCTATAGAGAAGTCAGACAGACAACCCATACTGTACTGTTCTATAGAGAAGTCAGCCAGACAGACAACCCATACTGTACTGTTCTATAGAGAAGTCAGCCAGACAACCCAGACTGCACTGTTCTATAGAGAAGTCAGCCAGACAACCCAGACTGTACTGTTCTATAGAGAAGTCAGCCAGACAACAACCCATACTGTACTGTTCTATAGAGAAGTCAGCCAGACAACCCAGACTGTACTGTTCTATAGAGAAGTCAGCCAGAGACAACCCATACTGTACTGTTCTATAGAGAAGTCAGCCAGACAACAACCCATACTGTACTGTTCTATAGAGAAGTCAGCCAGACAACAACCCATACTGTACTGTTCTATAGAGAAGTCAGCCAGACAACAACCCATACTGTACTGTTCTATAGAGAAGTCAGCCAGACAACAACCCATACTGTACTGTTCTATAGAGAAGTCAGCCAGACAACAACCCATACTGTACTGTTCTATAGAGAAGTCAGCCAGACAGACAACCCATACTGTACTGTTCTATAGAGAAGTCAGTCAGACAGACAACCCATACTGTACTGTTCTATAGAGAAGTCAGCCAGACAACAACCCATACTGTACTGTTCTATAGAGAAGTCAGCCAGACAACCCATACTGTACTGTTCTATAGAGAAGTCAGTCAGACAACAACCCATACTGTACTGTTCTATAGAGAAGTCAGCCAGACAACAACCCATACTGTACTGTTCTATAGAGAAGTCAGCCAGACAACAACCCATACTGTACTGTTCTATAGAGAAGTCAGCCAGACAACCCATACTGTACTGTTCTATAGAGAAGTCAGCCAGACAACCCATACTGTACTGTTCTATAGAGAAGTCAGCCAGACAACCCAGACTGCACTGTTCTATAGAGAAGTCAGCCAGACAACAACCCATACTGTACTGTTCTATAGAGAAGTCAGCCAGACAACAACCCATACTGTACTGTTCTATAGAGAAGTCAGCCAGACAGACAACCCATACTGTACTGTTCTATAGAGAAGTCAGCCAGACAACCCATACTGTACTGTTCTAGAGAAGTCAGCCAGACAGACAACCCATACTGTACTGTTCTATAGAGAAGTCAGCCAGACAACAACCCATACTGTACTGTTCTATAGAGAAGTCAGCCAGACAGACAACCCATACTGTACTGTTCTATAGAGAAGTCAGCCAGACAACAACCCATACTGTACTGTTCTATAGAGAAGTCAGCCAGACAGACAACCCATACTGTACTGTTCTATAGAGAAGTCAGCCAGACAACAACCCATACTGTACTGTTCTATAGAGAAGTCAGCCAGACAACAACCCATACTGTACTGTTCTATAGAGAAGTCAGCCAGACAGACAACCCATACTGTACTGTTCTATAGAGAAGTCAGCCAGACAACAACCCATACTGTACTGTTCTATAGAGAAGTCAGCCAGACAACAACCCATACTGTACTGTTCTATAGAGAAGTCAGCCAGACAGACAACCCATACTGTACTGTTCTATAGAGAAGTCAGCCAGACAGACAACCCATACTGTACTGTTCTATAGAGAAGTCAGCCAGACAACAACCCATACTGTACTGTTCTATAGAGAAGTCAGCCAGACAACCCATACTGTACTGTTCTATAGAGAAGTCAGCCAGACAACAACCCATACTGTACTGTTCTATAGAGAAGTCAGCCAGACAACAACCCATACTGTACTGTTCTATAGAGAAGTCAGCCAGACAACAACCCATACTGTACTGTTCTATAGAGAAGTCAGCCAGACAACCCATACTGTACTGTTCTATAGAGAAGTCAGCCAGACAACCCATACTGTACTGTTCTATAGAGAAGTCAGCCAGACAGACAACCCATACTGTACTGTTCTATAGAGAAGTCAGCCAGACAGACAACCCATACTGTACTGTTCTATAGAGAAGTCAGCCAGACAGACAACCCATACTGTACTGTTCTATAGAGAAGTCAGCCAGACAACAACCCATACTGTACTGTTCTATAGAGAAGTCAGCCAGACAACAACCCATACTGTACTGTTCTATAGAGAAGTCAGCCAGACAGACAACCCATACTGTACTGTTCTATAGAGAAGTCAGCCAGACAACAACCCATACTGTACTGTTCTATAGAGAAGTCAGCCAGACAGACAACCCATACTGTACTGTTCTATAGAGAAGTCAGCCAGACAGACAACCCATACTGTACTGTTCTATAGAGAAGTCAGCCAGACAGACAACCCATACTGTACTGTTCTATAGAGAAGTCAGTCAGACAGACAACCCATACTGTACTGTTCTATAGAGAAGTCAGCCAGACAGACAACCCATACTGTACTGTTCTATAGAGAAGTCAGCCAGACAGACAACCCATACTGTACTGTTCTATAGAGAAGTCAGCCAGACAACAACCCATACTGTACTGTTCTATAGAGAAGTCAGCCAGACAGACAACCCATACTGTACTGTTCTATAGAGAAGTCAGCCAGACAGACAACAACCCATACTGTACTGTACTATAGAGAAGTCAGCCAGACAGACAACCCATACTGTACTGTTCTATAGAGAAGTCAGCCAGACAACAACCCATACTGTACTGTTCTATAGAGAAGTCAGCCAGACAACAACCCATACTGTACTGTTCTATAGAGAAGTCAGCCAAACAGACAACCCATACTGTACTGTTCTATAGAGAAGTCAGCCAGACAACCCATACTGTACTGTTCTATAGAGAAGTCAGCCAGACAACAACCCATACTGTACTGTTCTATAGAGAAGTCAGCCAGACAACCCATACTGTACTGTTCTATAGAGAAGTCAGCCAGACAACAACCCATACTGTACTGTTCTATAGAGAAGTCAGCCAGACAACAACCCATACTGTACTGTTCTATAGAGAAGTCAGCCAGACAACAACCCATACTGTACTGTTCTATAGAGAAGTCAGCCAGACAACAACCCATACTGTACTGTTCTATAGAGAAGTCAGCCAGACAACAACCCATACTGTACTGTTCTATAGAGAAGTCAGCCAGACAACAACCCATACTGTACTGTTCTATAGAGAAGTCAGCCAGACAACAACCCATACTGTACTGTTCTATAGAGAAGTCAGCCAGACAGACAACCCATACTGTACTGTTCTATAGAGAAGTCAGCCAGACAACAACCCATACTGTACTGTTCTATAGAGAAGTCAGCCAGACAACAACCCATACTGTACTGTTCTATAGAGAAGTCAGCCAGACAACAACCCATACTGTACTGTTCTATAGAGAAGTCAGCCAGACAACAACCCATACTGTACTGTTCTATAGAGAAGTCAGCCAGACAACCCATACTGTACTGTTCTATAGAGAAGTCAGCCAGACAACAACCCATACTGTACTGTTCTATAGAGAAGTCAGTCAGACAACAACCCATACTGTACTGTTCTATAGAGAAGTCAGGCAGACAACAACCCATACTGTACTGTTCTATAGAGAAGTCAGCCAGACAACAACCCATACTGTACTGTTCTATAGAGAAGTCAGCCAGACAACAACCCATACTGTACTGTTCTATAGAGAAGTCAGCCAGACAACAACCCATACTGTACTGTTCTATAGAGAAGTCAGCCAGACAACAACCCAGACTGTACTGTTCTATAGAGAAGTCAGCCAGACAACAACCCATACTGTACTGTTCTATAGAGAAGTCAGCCAGACAACAACCCATACTGTACTGTTCTATAGAGAAGTCAGTCAGACAACAACCCATACTGTACTGTTCTATAGAGAAGTCAGCCAGACAACAACCCATACTGTACTGTTCTATAGAGAAGTCAGCCAGACAACAACCCATACTGTACTGTTCTATAGAGAAGTCAGCCAGACAGACAACCCATACTGTACTATTCTATAGAGAAGTCAGTCAGACAACAACCCATACTGTACTGTTCTATAGAGAAGTCAGCCAGACAGACAACCCATACTGTACTGTTCTATAGAGAAGTCAGCCAGACAGACAACCCATACTGTACTGTTCTATAGAGAAGTCAGCCAGACAACCCATACTGTACTGTTCTATAGAGAAGTCAGCCAGACAACAACCCATACTGTACTGTTCTATAGAGAAGTCAGCCAGACAACAACCCAGTCAGACAACAACCCATACTGTACTGTTCTATAGAGAAGTCAGCCAGACAACAACCCATACTGTACTGTTCTATAGAGAAGTCAGCCAGACAACAACCCAGACTGTACTGTTCTATAGAGAAGTCAGCCAGACAACAACCCATACTGTACTGTTCTATAGAGAAGTCAGACAACAACCCATACTGTACTGTTCTATAGAGAAGTCAGACAACAACCCATACTGTACTGTTCTATAGAGAAGTCAGTCTGTACTGTTCTATAGAGAAGTCAGACAACAACCCATACTGTACTGTTCTATAGAGAAGTCAGCCAGACAACAACCCATACTGTACTGTTCTATAGAGAAGTCAGCCAGACAACAACCCATACTGTACTGTTCTATAGAGAAGTCAGCCAGACAGACAACCCATACTGTACTGTTCTATAGAGAAGTCAGCCAGACAGACAACCCATACTGTACTGTTCTATAGAGAAGTCAGCCAGACAGACAACCCATACTGTACTGTTCTATAGAGAAGTCAGCCAGACAGACAACCCATACTGTACTGTTCTATAGAGAAGTCAGCCAGACAGACAACAACCCATACTGTACTGTTCTATAGAGAAGTCAGCCAGACAGACAACCCATACTGTACTGTTCTATAGAGAAGTCAGCCAGACAGACAACCCATACTGTACTGTTCTATAGAGAAGTCAGCCAGACAGACAACAACCCATACTGTACTGTACTATAGAGAAGTCAGCCAGACAGACAACCCATACTGTACTGTTCTATAGAGAAGTCAGTCAGACAACAACCCATACTGTACTGTTCTATAGAGAAGTCAGACAGACAACAACCCATACTGTACTGTTCTATAGAGAAGTCAGCCAGACAACAACCCATACTGTACTGTTCTATAGAGAAGTCAGCCAGACAACCCATACTGTACTGTTCTATAGAAGTCAGCCAGACAACCCATACTGTACTGTTCATACTGACAACCCATACTGTACTGTTCTATAGAGAAGTCAGCCAGACAACAACCCAGACTGTACTGTTCTATAGAGAAGTCAGCCAGACAACAACCCATACTGTACTGTTCTATAGAGAAGTCAGCCAGACAACAACCCATACTGTACTGTTCTATAGAGAAGTCAGCCAGACAACAACCCATACTGTACTGTTCTATAGAGAAGTCAGCCAGACAACAACCCATACTGTACTGTTCTATAGAGAAGTCAGCCAGACAACAACCCATACTGTACTGTTCTATAGAGAAGTCAGCCAGACAACAACCCATACTGTACTGTTCTATAGAGAAGTCAGCCAGACAACAACCCATACTGTACTGTTCTATAGAGAAGTCAGCCAGACAACAACCCATACTGTACTGTTCTATAGAGAAGTCAGCCAGACAGACAACCCATACTGTACTGTTCTATAGAGAAGTCAGCCAGACAACAACCCATACTGTACTGTTCTATAGAGAAGTCAGCCAGACAACAACCCATACTGTACTGTTCTATAGAGAAGTCAGCCAGACAACAACCCATACTGTACTGTTCTATAGAGAAGTCAGCCAGACAACAACCCATACTGTACTGTTCTATAGAGAAGTCAGCCAGACAACCCATACTGTACTGTTCTATAGAGAAGTCAGCCAGACAACAACCCATACTGTACTGTTCTATAGAGAAGTCAGCCAGACAACAACCCATACTGTACTGTTCTATAGAGAAGTCAGCCAGACAACAACCCATACTGTACTGTTCTATAGAGAAGTCAGCCAGACAACAACCCATACTGTACTGTTCTATAGAGAAGTCAGCCAGACAACAACCCATACTGTACTGTTCTATAGAGAAGTCAGACAGACAACCCATACTGTACTGTTCTATAGAGAAGTCAGCCAGACAACCCATACTGTACTGTTCTATAGAGAAGTCAGCCAGACAACAACCCATACTGTACTGTTCTATAGAGAAGTCAGCCAGACAACAACCCATACTGTACTGTTCTATAGAGAAGTCAGCCAGACAACAACCCATACTGTACTGTTCTATAGAGAAGTCAGACAACAACCCATACTGTACTGTTCTATAGAGAAGTCAGCCAGACAACAACCCATACTGTACTGTTCTATAGAGAAGTCAGCCAGACAACAACCCATACTGTACTGTTCTATAGAGAAGTCAGCCAGACAACAACCCATACTGTACTGTTCTATAGAGAAGTCAGACAGACAACCCATACTGTACTGTTCTATAGAGAAGTCAGACAACAACCCATACTGTACTGTTCTATAGAGAAGTCAGACAACAACCCATACTGTACTGTTCTATAGAGAAGTCAGCCAGACAACCCATACTGTACTGCTCTATAGAGAAGTCAGACAGACAACAACCCATACTGTACTGTTCTATAGAGAAGTCAGACAACAACCCATACTGTACTGTTCTATAGAGAAGTCAGACAACAACCCATACTGTACTGTTCTATAGAGAAGTCAGCCAGACAACAACCCATACTGTACTGTTCTATAGAGAAGTCAGCCAGACAACAACCCATACTGTACTGTTCTATAGAGAAGTCAGCCAGACAACAACCCATACTGTACTGTTCTATAGAGAAGTCAGCCAGACAGACAACCCATACTGTACTGTTCTATAGAGAAGTCAGCCAGACAACAACCCATACTGTACTGTTCTATAGAGAAGTCAGCCAGACAACAACCCATACTGTACTGTTCTATAGAGAAGTCAGCCAGACAACAACCCATACTGTACTGTTCTATAGAGAAGTCAGCCAGACAACAACCCATACTGTACTGTTCTATAGAGAAGTCAGCCAGACAACAACCCATACTGTACTGTTCTATAGAGAAGTCAGCCAGACAACAACCCATACTGTACTGTTCTATAGAAGACAGTCAGTTCAGAGTCAGACAACCCATACTGTACTGTTCTATAGAGAAGTCAGCCAGACAACAACCCATACTGTACTGTTCTATAGAGAAGTCAGCCAGACAACAACCCATACTGTACTGTTCTATAGAGAAGTCAGCCAGACAACAACCCATACTGTACTGTTCTATAGAGAAGTCAGCCAGACAACAACCCATACTGTACTGTTCTATATAGAAGTCAGCCAGACAACAACCCATACTGTACTGTTCTATAGAGAAGTCAGCCAGACAGACAACCCATACTGTACTGTTCTATAGAGAAGTCAGCCAGACAGACAACCCATACTGTACTGTTCTATAGAGAAGTCAGCCAGACAGACAACCCATACTGTACTGTTCTATAGAGAAGTCAGCCAGACAACAACCCATACTGTACTGTTCTATAGAGAAGTCAGACAGACAACCCATACTGTACTGTTCTATAGAGAAGTCAGCCAGACAGACAACCCATACTGTACTGTTCTATAGAGAAGTCAGTCAGACAACCCATACTGTACTGTTCTATAGAGAAGTCAGCCAGACAGACAACCCATACTGTACTGTTCTATAGAGAAGTCAGCCAGACAACCCATACTGTACTGTTCTATAGAGAAGTCAGCCAGACAACAACCCATACTGTACTGTTCTATAGAGAAGTCAGCCAGACAGACAACCCATACTGTACTGTTCTATAGAGAAGTCAGCCAGACAGACAACCCATACTGTACTGTTCTATAGAGAAGTCAGCCAGACAACAACCCATACTGTACTGTTCTATAGAGAAGTCAGCCAGACAGACAACCCATACTGTACTGTTCTATAGAGAAGTCAGACAGACAACAACCCATACTGTACTGTTCTATAGAGAAGTCAGCCAGACAACAACCCATACTGTACTGTTCTATAGAGAAGTCAGCCAGACAACAACCCATACTGTACTGTTCTATATAGAAGTCAGCCAGACAACAACCCATACTGTACTGTTCTATAGAGAAGTCAGCCAGACAACCCATACTGTACTGTTCTATAGAGAAGTCAGCCAGACAACAACCCATACTGTACTGTTCTATAGAGAAGTCAGCCAGACAGACAACCCATACTGTACTGTTCTATAGAGAAGTCAGCCAGACAACAACCCATACTGTACTGTTCTATAGAGAAGTCAGTCAGACAACCCATACTGTACTGTTCTATAGAGAAGTCAGCCAGACAACAACCCATACTGTACTGTTCTATAGAAGTCAAGTCAGCCAGACAACAACCCATACTGTACTGTTCTATAGAGAAGTCAGCCAGACAGACAACCCATACTGTACTGTTCTATAGAGAAGTCAGACAACAACCCATACTGTACTGTTCTATAGAGAAGTCAGCCAGACAGACAACCCATACTGTACTGTTCTATAGAGAAGTCAGCCAGACAACAACCCATACTGTACTGTTCTATAGAGAAGTCAGCCAGACAACAACCCATACTGTACTGTTCTATAGAAAAGTCAGTCAGACAACAACCCATACTGTACTGTTCTATAGAGAAGTCAGCCAGACAACAACCCATACTGTACTGTTCTATAGAGAAGTCAGCCAGACAACAACCCATACTGTACTGTTCTATAGAGAAGTCAGCCAGACAACAACCCATACTGTACTGTTCTATAGAGAAGTCAGCCAGACAACCCATACTGTACTGTTCTATAGAGAAGTCAGCCAGACAACCCATACTGTACTGTTCTATAGAGAAGTCAGCCAGACAACAACCCATACTGTACTGTTCTATATAGAAGTCAGCCAGACAACAACCCATACTGTACTGTTCTATAGAGAAGTCAGCCAGACAACCCATACTGTACTGTTCTATAGAGAAGTCAGTCAGACAACAACCCATACTGTACTGTTCAGACAACCCATACTGTACTGTTCTATAGAGAAGTCAGCCAGACAACAACCCATACTGTACTGTTCTATAGAGAAGTCAGCCAGAAACAACCCATACTGTACTGTTCTATAGAGAAGTCAGCCAGACAACAACCCATACTGTACTGTTCTATAGAGAAGTCAGCCAGACAACAACCCATACTGTACTGTTCTATAGAGAAGTCAGCCAGACAGACAACCCATACTGTACTGTTCTATAGAGAAGTCAGCCAGACAGACAACCCATACTGTACTGCTCTATAGAGAAGTCAGCCAGACAGACAACCCATACTGTACTGTTCTATAGAGAAGTCAGCCAGACAACAACCCATACTGTACTGTTCTATAGAGAAGTCAGCCAGACAGACAACCCATACTGTACTGTTCTATAGAGAAGTCAGACAGACAACAACCCATACTGTACTGTTCTATAGAGAAGTCAGTCAGACAACAACCCATACTGTACTGTTCTATAGAGAAGTCAGCCAGACAACAACCCATACTGTACTGTTCTATAGAGAAGTCAGCCAGACAACAACCCATACTGTACTGTACTATAGAGAAGTCAGTCAGACAACAACCCAGACTGTACTGTTCTATAGAGAAGTCAGCCAGACAGACAACCCATACTGTACTGTTCTATAGAGAAGTCAGCCAGACAACCCATACTGTACTGTTCTATAGAGAAGTCAGCCAGACAACAACCCATACTGTACTGTTCTATAGAGAAGTCAGCCAGACAGACAACCCATACTGTACTGTTCTATAGAGAAGTCAGGCAGACAACCCATACTGTACTGTTCTATAGAGAAGTCAGCCAGACAACAACCCATACTGTACTGTTCTATAGAGAAGTCAGCCAGACAGACAACCCATACTGTACTGTTCTATAGAGAAGTCAGACAGACAGACAACCCATACTGTACTGTTCTATATAGAAGTCAGCCAGACAGACAACCCATACTGTACTGTTCTATAGAGAAGTCAGCCAGACAACAACCCATACTGTACTGTTCTATAGAGAAGTCACAGACAACCCATACTGTACTGTTCTATAGAGAAGTCAGCCAGACAACAACCCAGACTGTACTGTTCTATAGAGAAGTCAGCCAGACAACAACCCATACTGTACTGTTCTATAGAGAAGTCAGCCAGACAGACAACCCATACTGTACTGTTCTATAGAGAAGTCAGCCAGACAACCCATACTGTACTGTTCTATAGAGAAGTCAGACAGACAACCCATACTGTACTGTTCTATAGAGAAGTCAGCCAGACAACAACCCATACTGTACTGTTCTATAGAGAAGTCAGCCAGACAGACAACCCATACTGTACTGTTCTATAGAGAAGTCAGCCAGACAGACAACCCATACTGTACTGTTCTATAGAGAAGTCAGCCAGACAACCCATACTGTACTGTTCTATAGAGAAGTCAGCCAGACAACCCATACTGTACTGTTCTATAGAGAAGTCAGCCAGACAACAACCCATACTGTACTGTTCTATAGAGAAGTCAGCCAGACAACAACCCATACTGTACTGTTCTATAGAGAAGTCAGCCAGACAACAACCCATACTGTACTGTTCTATAGAGAAGTCAGCCAGACAACAACCCATACTGTACTGTTCTATAGAGAAGTCAGCCAGACAACAACCCATACTGTACTGTTCTATAGAGAAGTCAGCCAGACAACAACCCATACTGTACTGTTCTATAGAGAAGTCAGCCAGACAACAACCCATACTGTACTGTTCTATAGAGAAGTCAGCCAGACAACCCATACTGTACTGTTCTATAGAGAAGTCAGCCAGACAACAACCCATACTGTACTGCTCTATAGAGAAGTCAGCCAGACAACAACCCATACTGTACTGTTCTATAGAGAAGTCAGCCAGACAACAACCCATACTGTACTGTTCTATAGAGAAGTCAGCCAGACAACAACCCATACTGTACTGTTCTATAGAGAAGTCAGCCAGACAACAACCCATACTGTACTGTTCTATAGAGAAGTCAGCCAGACAACAACCCATACTGTACTGTTCTATAGAGAAGTCAGGCAGACAACCCATACTGTACTGTTCTATAGAGAAGTCAGCCAGACAACAACCCATACTGTACTGCTCTATAGAGAAGTCAGCCAGACAGACAACCCATACTGTACTGTTCTATAGAGAAGTCAGCCAGACAGACAACCCATACTGTACTGTTCTATAGAGAAGTCAGCCAGACAGACAACCCATACTGTACTGTTCTATAGAGAAGTCAGCCAGACAGACAACCCATACTGTACTGTTCTATAGAGAAGTCAGCCAGACAACAACCCATACTGTACTGTTCTATAGAGAAGTCAGCCAGACAGACAACCCATACTGTACTGTTCTATAGAGAAGTCAGCCAGACAACAACCCAGACTGTACTGTTCTATAGAGAAGTCAGCCAGACAACAACCCATACTGTACTGTTCTATAGAGAAGTCAGCCAGACAACAACCCATACTGTACTGTTCTATAGAGAAGTCAGCCAGACAACAACCCATACTGTACTGTTCTATAGAGAAGTCAGGCAGACAACCCATACTGTACTGTTCTATAGAGAAGTCAGCCAGACAACAACCCATACTGTACTGCTCTATAGAGAAGTCAGCCAGACAGACAACCCATACTGTACTGTTCTATAGAGAAGTCAGCCAGACAACAACCCATACTGTACTGTTCTATAGAGAAGTCAGCCCAGACAACCCATACTGTACTGTTCTATAGAGAAGTCAGCCAGACAGACAACCCATACTGTACTGTTCTATAGAGAAGTCAGCCAGACAGACAACCCATACTGTACTGTTCTATAGAGAAGTCAGCCAGACAACCCATACTGTACTGTTCTATAGAGAAGTCAGCCAGATAGACAACCCATACTGTACTGTTCTATAGAGAAGTCAGCCAGACAACAACCCATACTGTACTGTTCTATAGAGAAGTCAGCCAGACAACCCATACTGTACTGTTCTATAGAGAAGTCAGCCAGACAGACAACCCATACTGTACTGTTCTATAGAGAAGTCAGCCAGACAGACAACCCATACTGTACTGTTCTATAGAGAAGTCAGCCAGACAACAACCCATACTGTACTGTTCTATAGAGAAGTCAGCCAGACAGACAACCCATACTGTAGTGTTCTATAGAGAAGTCAGCCAGACAACAACCCATACTGTACTGTTCTATATAGAAGTCAGCCAGACAGACAACCCATACTGTAGTGTTCTATAGAGAAGTCAGCCAGACAGACAACCCATACTGTACTGTTCTATAGAGAAGTCAGCCAGACAGACAACCCATACTGTACTGTTCTATAGAGAAGTCAGCCAGACAACAACCCATACTGTACTGTTCTATAGAGAAGTCAGCCAGACAGACAACCCATACTGTACTGTTCTATAGAGAAGTCAGACAGACAACCCATACTGTACTGTTCTATAGAGAAGTCAGTCAGACAACAACCCATACTGTACTGTACTATAGAGAAGTCAGCCAGACAACAACCCATACTGTACTGTTCTATAGAGAAGTCAGCCAGACAGACAACCCATACTGTACTGTTCTATAGAGAAGTCAGCCAGACAACAACCCAGACTGTACTGTTCTATAGAGAAGTCAGCCAGACAACAACCCATACTGTACTGTTCTATAGAGAAGTCAGCCAGACAACAACCCATACTGTACTGTTCTATAGAGAAGTCAGCCAGACAACAACCCATACTGTACTGTTCTATAGAGAAGTCAGGCAGACAACCCATACTGTACTGTTCTATAGAGAAGTCAGCCAGACAACAACCCATACTGTACTGTTCTATAGAGAAGTCAGCCAGACAGACAACCCATACTGTACTGTTCTATAGAGAAGTCAGCCAGACAACAACCCAGACTGTACTGTTCTATAGAGAAGTCAGCCAGACAACAACCCATACTGTACTGTTCTATAGAGAAGTCAGCCAGACAACAACCCATACTGTACTGTTCTATAGAGAAGTCAGCCAGACAACAACCCATACTGTACTGTTCTATAGAGAAGTCAGGCAGACAACCCATACTGTACTGTTCTATAGAGAAGTCAGCCAGACAACAACCCATACTGTACTGTTCTATAGAGAAGTCAGCCAGACAGACAACCCATACTGTACTGTTCTATAGAGAAGTCAGACAGACAGACAACCCATACTGTACTGTTCTATAGAGAAGTCAGCCAGACAGACAACCCATACTGTACGGTTCTATAGAGAAGTCAGCCAGACAGACAACCCATACTGTACTGTTCTATAGAGAAGTCAGCCAGACAACAACCCATACTGTACTGCTCTATAGAGAAGTCAGCCAGACAGACAACCCATACTGTACTGTTCTATAGAGAAGTCAGCCAGACAACAACCCAGACTGTACTGTTCTATAGAGAAGTCAGCCAGACAACAACCCATACTGTACTGTTCTATAGAGAAGTCAGCCAGACAACAACCCATACTGTACTGTTCTATAGAGAAGTCAGCCAGACAACAACCCATACTGTACTGTTCTATAGAGAAGTCAGGCAGACAACCCATACTGTACTGTTCTATAGAGAAGTCAGCCAGACAACAACCCATACTGTACTGCTCTATAGAGAAGTCAGCCAGACAGACAACCCATACTGTACTGTTCTATAGAGAAGTCAGCCAGACAACAACCCATACTGTACTGTTCTATAGAGAAGTCAGCCAGACAACCCATACTGTACTGTTCTATAGAGAAGTCAGCCAGACAGACAACCCATACTGTACTGTTCTATAGAGAAGTCAGCCAGACAGACAACCCATACTGTACTGTTCTATAGAGAAGTCAGCCAGACAGACAACCCATACTGTACTGTTCTATAGAGAAGTCAGCCAGACAGACAACCCATACTCTACTGTTCTATAGAGAAGTCAGCCAGACAACAACCCATACTGTACTGTTCTATAGAGAAGTCAGCCAGACAACCCATACTGTACTGTTCTATAGAGAAGTCAGCCAGACAGACAACCCATACTGTACTGTTCTATAGAGAAGTCAGCCAGACAGACAACCCATACTGTACTGTTCTATAGAGAAGTCAGCCAGACAGACAACCCATACTGTACTGTTCTATAGAGAAGTCAGCCAGACAGACAACCCATACTGTACTGTTCTATAGAGAAGTCAGCCAGACAACAACCCATACTGTACTGTTCTATAGAGAAGTCAGCCAGACAGACAACCCATACTGTACTGTTCTATAGAGAAGTCAGCCAGACAGACAACCCATACTGTACTGTTCTATAGAGAAGTCAGCCAGACAGACAACCCATACTGTACTGTTCTATAGAGAAGTCAGCCAGACAGACAACCCATACTGTACTGTTCTATAGAGAAGTCAGCCAGACAACCCATACTGTACTGTTCTATAGAGAAGTCAGCCAGACAACAACCCATACTGTACTGTTCTATAGAGAAGTCAGCCAGACAGACAACCCATACTGTACTGTTCTATAGAGAAGTCAGCCAGACAGACAACCCATACTGTACTGTTCTATAGAGAAGTCAGCCAGACAGACAACCCATACTGTACTGTTCTATAGAGAAGTCAGCCAGACAGACAACCCATACTGTACTGTTCTATAGAGAAGTCAGCCAGACAACAACCCATACTGTACTGTTCTATAGAGAAGTCAGCCAGACAGACAACCCATACTGTACTGTTCTATAGAGAAGTCAGCCAGACAGACAACCCATACTGTACTGTTCTATAGAGAAGTCAGCCAGACAACAACCCATACTGTACTGTTCTATAGAGAAGTCAGCCAGACAGACAACCCATACTGTACTGTTCTATAGAGAAGTCAGCCAGACAGACAACCCATACTGTACTGTTCTATAGAGAAGTCAGCCAGACAACAACCCATACTGTACTGTTCTATAGAGAAGTCAGCCAGACAACCCATACTGTACTGTTCTATAGAGAAGTCAGCCAGACAACAACCCATACTGTACTGTTCTATAGAGAAGTCAGCCAGACAGACAACCCATACTGTACTGTTCTATAGAGAAGTCAGCCAGACAGACAACCCATACTGTACTGTTCTATAGAGAAGTCAGCCAGACAGACAACCCATACTGTACTGTTCTATAGAGAAGTCAGCCAGACAGACAACCCATACTGTACTGTTCTATAGAGAAGTCAGCCAGACAACAACCCATACTGTACTGTTCTATAGAGAAGTCAGCCAGACAGACAACCCATACTGTACTGTTCTATAGAGAAGTCAGCCAGACAGACAACCCATACTGTACTGTTCTATAGAGAAGTCAGCCAGACAGACAACCCATACTGTACTGTTCTATAGAGAAGTCAGCCAGACAGACAACCCATACTGTACTGTTCTATAGAGAAGTCAGCCAGACAACCCATACTGTACTGTTCTATAGAGAAGTCAGTCAGACAACAACCCATACTGTACTGTTCTATAGAGAAGTCAGCCAGACAGACAACCCATACTGTACTGTTCTATAGAGAAGTCAGCCAGACAGACAACCCATACTGTACTGTTCTATAGAGAAGTCAGCCAGACAGACAACCCATACTGTACTGTTCTATAGAGAAGTCAGCCAGACAGACAACCCATACTGTACTGTTCTATAGAGAAGTCAGCCAGACAACCCATACTGTACTGTTCTATAGAGAAGTCAGCCAGACAGACAACCCATACTGTACTATTCTATAGAGAAGTCAGCCAGACAGACAACCCATACTGTACTGTTCTATAGAGAAGTCAGCCAGACAGACAACCCATACTGTACTGTTCTATAGAGAAGTCAGCCAGACAGACAACCCATACTGTACTGTTCTATAGAGAAGTCAGCCAGACAACCCATACTGTACTGTTCTATAGAGAAGTCAGCCAGACAACAACCCATACTGTACTGTTCTATAGAGAAGTCAGCCAGACAACCCATACTGTACTGTTCTATAGAGAAGTCAGCCAGACAACAACCCATACTGTACTGTTCTATAGAGAAGTCAGCCAGACAACAACCCATACTGTACTGTTCTATAGAGAAGTCAGCCAGACAACAACCCATACTGTACTGTTCTATAGAGAAGTCAGCCAGACAACAACCCATACTGTACTGTTCTATAGAGAAGTCAGCCAGACAACAACCCATACTGTACTGTTCTATAGAGAAGTCAGACAGACAACAACCCATACTGTACTGTTCTATAGAGAAGTCAGTCAGACAGACAACCCATACTGTACTGTTCTATAGAGAAGTCAGACAGACAACAACCCATACTGTACTGTTCTATAGAGAAGTCAGTCAGACAGACAACCCATACTGTACTGTTCTATAGAGAAGTCAGCCAGACAACAACCCATACTGTACTGTTCTATAGAGAAGTCAGTCAGACAACAACCCATACTGTACTGTTCTATAGAGAAGTCAGCCAGACAACCCATACTGTACTGTTCTATAGAGAAGTCAGCCAGACAACAACCCATACTCTACTGTTCTATAGAGAAGTCAGCCAGACAACAACCCATACTGTACTGTTCTATAGAGAAGTCAGTCAGACAACAACCCATACTCTACTGTTCTATAGAGAAGTCAGCCAGACAACAACCCATACTGTACTGTTCTATAGAGAAGTCAGCCAGACAACAACCCATACTGTACTGTTCTATAGAGAAGTCAGCCAGACAACAACCCATACTGTACTGTTCTATAGAGAAGTCAGCCAGACAACAACCCATACTGTACTGTTCTATAGAGAAGTCAGCCAGACAACAACCCATACTGTACTGTTCTATAGAGAAGTCAGTCAGACAACAACCCATACTGTACTGTTCTATAGAGAAGTCAGCCAGACAACAACCCATACTGTACTGTTCTATAGAGAAGTCAGACAGACAACAACCCATACTGTACTGTTCTATAGAGAAGTCAGTCAGACAGACAACCCATACTGTACTGTTCTATAGAGAAGTCAGCCAGACAACAACCCATACTGTACTGTTCTATAGAGAAGTCAGCCAGACAACAACCCATACTGTACTGTTCTATAGAGAAGTCAGCCAGACAACCCATACTGTACTGTTCTATAGAGAAGTCAGCCAGACAACAACCCATACTGTACTGTTCTATAGAGAAGTCAGCCAGACAACAACCCATACTGTACTGTTCTATAGAGAAGTCAGCCAGACAACAACCCATACTGTACTGTTCTATAGAGAAGTCAGGCAGACAACCCATACTGTACTGTTCTATAGAGAAGTCAGCCAGACAACAACCCATACTGTACTGCTCTATAGAGAAGTCAGCCAGACAGACAACCCATACTGTACTGTTCTATAGAGAAGTCAGCCAGACAACAACCCAGACTGTACTGTTCTATAGAGAAGTCAGCCAGACAACAACCCATACTGTACTGTTCTATAGAGAAGTCAGCCAGACAACAACCCATACTGTACTGTTCTATAGAGAAGTCAGCCAGACAACAACCCATACTGTACTGTTCTATAGAGAAGTCAGGCAGACAACCCATACTGTACTGTTCTATAGAGAAGTCAGCCAGACAACAACCCATACTGTACTGCTCTATAGAGAAGTCAGCCAGACAGACAACCCATACTGTACTGTTCTATAGAGAAGTCAGCCAGACAGACAACCCATACTGTACTGTTCTATAGAGAAGTCAGCCAGACAGACAACCCATACTGTACTGTTCTATAGAGAAGTCAGCCAGACAGACAACCCATACTGTACTGTTCTATAGAGAAGTCAGCCAGACAACAACCCATACTGTACTGCTCTATAGAGAAGTCAGCCAGACAGACAACCCATACTGTACTGTTCTATAGAGAAGTCAGCCAGACAACAACCCAGACTGTACTGTTCTATAGAGAAGTCAGCCAGACAACAACCCATACTGTACTGTTCTATAGAGAAGTCAGCCAGACAACAACCCATACTGTACTGTTCTATAGAGAAGTCAGCCAGACAACAACCCATACTGTACTGTTCTATAGAGAAGTCAGGCAGACAACCCATACTGTACTGTTCTATAGAGAAGTCAGCCAGACAACAACCCATACTGTACTGCTCTATAGAGAAGTCAGCCAGACAGACAACCCATACTGTACTGTTCTATAGAGAAGTCAGCCAGACAACAACCCATACTGTACTGTTCTATAGAGAAGTCAGCCAGACAACCCATACTGTACTGTTCTATAGAGAAGTCAGCCAGACAGACAACCCATACTGTACTGTTCTATAGAGAAGTCAGCCAGACAGACAACCCATACTGTACTGTTCTATAGAGAAGTCAGCCAGACAGACAACCCATACTGTACTGTTCTATAGAGAAGTCAGCCAGACAGACAACCCATACTCTACTGTTCTATAGAGAAGTCAGCCAGACAACAACCCATACTGTACTGTTCTATAGAGAAGTCAGCCAGACAACCCATACTGTACTGTTCTATAGAGAAGTCAGCCAGACAGACAACCCATACTGTACTGTTCTATAGAGAAGTCAGCCAGACAGACAACCCATACTGTACTGTTCTATAGAGAAGTCAGCCAGACAGACAACCCATACTGTACTGTTCTATAGAGAAGTCAGCCAGACAGACAACCCATACTGTACTGTTCTATAGAGAAGTCAGCCAGACAACAACCCATACTGTACTGTTCTATAGAGAAGTCAGCCAGACAGACAACCCATACTGTACTGTTCTATAGAGAAGTCAGCCAGACAGACAACCCATACTGTACTGTTCTATAGAGAAGTCAGCCAGACAGACAACCCATACTGTACTGTTCTATAGAGAAGTCAGCCAGACAGACAACCCATACTGTACTGTTCTATAGAGAAGTCAGCCAGACAACCCATACTGTACTGTTCTATAGAGAAGTCAGTCAGACAACAACCCATACTGTACTGTTCTATAGAGAAGTCAGCCAGACAGACAACCCATACTGTACTGTTCTATAGAGAAGTCAGCCAGACAGACAACCCATACTGTACTGTTCTATAGAGAAGTCAGCCAGACAGACAACCCATACTGTACTGTTCTATAGAGAAGTCAGCCAGACAGACAACCCATACTGTACTGTTCTATAGAGAAGTCAGCCAGACAACAACCCATACTGTACTGTTCTATAGAGAAGTCAGCCAGACAGACAACCCATACTGTACTGTTCTATAGAGAAGTCAGCCAGACAGACAACCCATACTGTACTGTTCTATAGAGAAGTCAGCCAGACAACAACCCATACTGTACTGTTCTATAGAGAAGTCAGCCAGACAGACAACCCATACTGTACTGTTCTATAGAGAAGTCAGCCAGACAGACAACCCATACTGTACTGTTCTATAGAGAAGTCAGCCAGACAACAACCCATACTGTACTGTTCTATAGAAAAGTCAGCCAGACAACCCATACTGTACTGTTCTATAGAGAAGTCAGCCAGACAACAACCCATACTGTACTGTTCTATAGGAAAGTCAGCCAGACAGACAACCCATACTGTACTGTTCTATAGAGAAGTCAGACAGACAGACAACCCATACTGTACTGTTCTATAGAGAAGTCAGCCAGACAGACAACCCATACTGTACGGTTCTATAGAGAAGTCAGCCAGACAACAACCCATACTGTACTGTTCTATAGAGAAGTCAGCCAGACAACAACCCATACTGTACTGTTCTATAGAGAAGTCAGCCAGACAGACAACCCATACTGTACTGTTCTATAGAGAAGTCAGCCAGACAGACAACCCATACTGTACTGTTCTATAGAGAAGTCAGCCAGACAGACAACCCATACTGTACTGTTCTATAGAGAAGTCAGCCAGACAGACAACCCATACTGTACTGTTCTATAGAGAAGTCAGCCAGACAACCCATACTGTACTGTTCTATAGAGAAGTCAGTCAGACAACAACCCATACTGTACTGTTCTATAGAGAAGTCAGCCAGACAGACAACCCATACTGTACTGTTCTATAGAGAAGTCAGCCAGACAGACAACCCATACTGTACTGTTCTATAGAGAAGTCAGCCAGACAGACAACCCATACTGTACTGTTCTATAGAGAAGTCAGCCAGACAGACAACCCATACTGTACTGTTCTATAGAGAAGTCAGCCAGACAACCCATACTGTACTGTTCTATAGAGAAGTCAGCCAGACAACAACCCATACTGTACTGTTCTATAGAGAAGTCAGGCAGACAACCCATACTGTACTGTTCTATAGAGAAGTCAGCCAGACAACAACCCATACTGTACTGTTCTATAGAGAAGTCAGTCAGACAACAACCCATACTGTACTGTTCTATAGAGAAGTCAGCCAGACAACAACCCATACTGTACTGTTCTATAGAGAAGTCAGCCAGACAACAACCCATACTGTACTGTTCTATAGAGAAGTCAGCCAGACAACAACCCATACTGTACTGTTCTATAGAGAAGTCAGCCAGACAACAACCCATACTGTACTGTTCTATAGAGAAGTCAGCCAGACAACAACCCATACTGTACTGTTCTATAGAGAAGTCAGACAGACAACAACCCATACTGTACTGTTCTATAGAGAAGTCAGTCAGACAGACAACCCATACTGTACTGTTCTATAGAGAAGTCAGTCAGACAACAACCCATACTGTACTGTTCTATAGAGAAGTCAGCCAGACAACCCATACTGTACTGTTCTATAGAGAAGTCAGCCAGACAACAACCCATACTCTACTGTTCTATAGAGAAGTCAGCCAGACAACAACCCATACTGTACTGTTCTATAGAGAAGTCAGCCAGACAACAACCCATACTGTACTGTTCTATAGAGAAGTCAGCCAGACAACAACCCATACTGTACTGTTCTATAGAGAAGTCAGCCAGACAACAACCCATACTGTACTGTTCTATAGAGAAGTCAGCCAGACAACAACCCATACTGTACTGTTCTATAGAGAAGTCAGCCAGACAACAACCCATACTGTACTGTTCTATAGAGAAGTCAGCCAGACAACAACCCATACTGTACTGTTCTATAGAGAAGTCAGACAACAACCCATACTGTACTGTTCTATAGAGAAGTCAGACAGACAACAACCCATACTGTACTGTTCTATAGAGAAGTCAGTCAGACAGACAACCCATACTGTACTGTTCTATAGAGAAGTCAGCCAGACAACAACCCATACTGTACTGTTCTATAGAGAAGTCAGCCAGACAACAACCCATACTGTACTGTTCTATAGAGAAGTCAGCCAGACAACCCATACTGTACTGTTCTATAGAGAAGTCAGCCAGACAACAACCCATACTGTACTGTTCTATAGAGAAGTCAGCCAGACAACAACCCATACTGTACTGTTCTATAGAGAAGTCAGCCAGACAACCCATACTGTACTGTTCTATAGAGAAGTCAGCCAGACAACAACCCATACTGTACTGTTCTATAGAGAAGTCAGCCAGACAACAACCCATACTGTACTGTTCTATAGAGAAGTCAGTCAGACAACCCATACTGTACTGTTCTATAGAGAAGTCAGCCAGACAACCCATACTGTACTGTTCTATAGAGAAGTCAGTCAGACAACAACCCATACTGTACTGTTCTATAGAGAAGTCAGCCAGACAACAACCCATACTGTACTGTTCTATAGAGAAGTCAGTCAGACAACCCATACTGTACTGTTCTATAGAGAAGTCAGCCAGACAACCCATACTGTACTGTTCTATAGAGAAGTCAGTCAGACAACAACCCATACTGTACTGTTCTATAGAGAAGTCAGCCAGACAACCCATACTGTACTGTTCTATAGAGAAGTCAGTCAGACAACAACCCATACTGTACTGCTCTATAGAGAAGTCAGCCAGACAACCCATACTGTACTGTTCTATAGAGAAGTCAGTCAGACAACAACCCAGACTGTACTGTTCTATAGAGAAGTCAGCCAGACAACAACCCATACTGTACTGTTCTATAGAGAAGTCAGCCAGACAACAACCCATACTGTACTGTTCTATAGAGAAGTCAGCCAGACAGACAACCCATACTGTACTGTTCTATAGAGAAGTCAGTCAGACAACAACCCATACTGTACTGTTCTATAGAGAAGTCAGCCAGACAACAACCCATACTGTACTGTTCTATAGAGAAGTCAGACAGACAACAACCCATACTGTACTGTTCTATAGAGAAGTCAGACAACAACCCATACTGTACTGTTCTATAGAGAAGTCAGTCAGACAACAACCCATACTGTACTGTTCTATAGAGAAGTCAGCCAGACAACAACCCATACTGTACTGTTCTATAGAGAAGTCAGACAGACAACCCATACTGTACTGTTCTATAGAGAAGTCAGCCAGACAACAACCCATACTGTACTGTTCTATAGAGAAGTCAGTCAGACAACAACCCATACTGTACTGTTCTATAGAGAAGTCAGCCAGACAACAACCCATACTGTACTGTTCTATAGAGAAGTCAGACAGACAACCCATACTGTACTGTTCTATAGAGAAGTCAGGCAGACAACAACCCATACTGTACTGTTCTATAGAGAAGTCAGTCAGACAGACAACCCATACTGTACTGTTCTATAGAGAAGTCAGCCAGACAACAACCCATACTGTACTGTTCTATAGAGAAGTCAGCCAGACAACAACCCATACTGTACTGTTCTATATAGAAGTCAGCCAGACAACAACCCATACTGTACTGTTCTATAGAGAAGTCAGCCAGACAACAACCCATACTGTACTGTTCTATAGAGAAGTCAGTCAGACAACAACCCATACTGTACTGTTCTATAGAGAAGTCAGCCAGACAACAACCCATACTGTACTGTTCTATAGAGAAGTCAGCCAGACAACAACCCATACTGTACTGTTCTATAGAGAAGTCAGCCAGACAACAACCCATACTGTACTGTTCTATAGAGAAGTCAGACAACAACCCATACTGTACTAGAGAAGTCAGACAGACAACCCATACTGTACTGTTCTATAGAGAAGTCAGCCAGACAACAACCCATACTGTACTGTTCTATATAGAAGTCAGCCAGACAACAACCCATACTGTACTGTTCTATAGAGAAGTCAGCCAGACAACAACCCATACTGTACTGTTCTATAGAGAAGTCAGCCAGACAACCCATACTGTACTGTTCTATAGAGAAGTCAGTCAGACAACAACCCATACTGTACTGTTCTATAGAGAAGTCAGACAGACAACCCATACTGTACTGTTCTATAGAGAAGTCAGCCAGACAACAACCCATACTGTACTGTTCTATAGAGAAGTCAGACAACAACCCATACTGTACTGTTCTATAGAGAAGTCAGCCAGACAGACAACCCATACTGTACTGTTCTATAGAGAAGTCAGACAGACAACCCATACTGTACTGTTCTATAGAGAAGTCAGCCAGACAACAACCCATACTGTACTGTTCTATAGAGAAGTCAGCCAGACAACAACCCATACTGTACTGTTCTATAGAGAAGTCAGCCAGACAACAACCCATACTGTACTGTTCTATAGAGAAGTCAGCCAGACAACAACCCATACTGTACTGTTCTATAGAGAAGTCAGCCAGACAACAACCCATACTGTACTGTTCTATAGAGAAGTCAGCCAGACAACAACCCATACTGTACTGTTCTATAGAGAAGTCAGCCAGACAACAACCCATACTGTACTGTTCTATAGAGAAGTCAGCCAGACAACAACCCATACTGTACTGTTCTATAGAGAAGTCAGTCAGACAACAACCCATACTGTACTGTTCTATAGAGAAGTCAGCCAGACAACCCATACTGTACTGTTCTATAGAGAAGTCAGCCAGACAACCCATACTGTACTGTTCTATAGAGAAGTCAGACAACAACCCATACTGTACTGTTCTATATAGAAGTCAGCCAGACAACAACCCATACTGTACTGTTCTATAGAGAAGTCAACCAGACAACAACCCATACTGTACTGTTCTATATAGAAGTCAGCCAGACAACAACCCATACTGTACTGTTCTATAGAGAAGTCAGACAGACAACAACCCATACTGTACTGTTCTATAGAGAAGTCAGCCAGACAGACAACCCATACTGTACTGTTCTATAGAGAAGTCAGCCAGACAACAACCCATACTGTACTGTTCTATAGAGAAGTCAGTCAGACAACAACCCATACTGTACTGTTCTATAGAGAAGTCAGCCAGACAACAACCCATACTGTACTGTTCTATAGAGAAGTCAGTCAGACAACAACCCATACTGTACTGTTCTATAGAGAAGTCAGCCAGACAACCCATACTGTACTGTTCTATAGAGAAGTCAGCCAGACAACAACCCATACTGTACTGTTCTATAGAGAAGTCAGCCAGACAGACAACCCATACTGTACTGTTCTATAGAGAAGTCAGACAGACAACAACCCATACTGTACTGTTCTATAGAGAAGTCAGCCAGACAACAACCCATACTGTACTGTTCTATAGAGAAGTCAGCCAGACAACAACCCATACTGTACTGTTCTATAGAGAAGTCAGCCAGACAGACAACCCATACTGTACTGTTCTATAGAGAAGTCAGCCAGACAACAACCCATACTGTACTGTTCTATAGAGAAGTCAGCCAGACAACAACCCATACTGTACTGTTCTATAGAGAAGTCAGCCAGACAACAACCCATACTGTACTGTTCTATAGAGAAGTCAGCCAGACAGACAACCCATACTGTACTGTTCTATAGAGAAGTCAGCCAGACAACAACCCATACTGTACTGTTCTATAGAGAAGTCAGCCAGACAACAACCCATACTGTACTGTTCTATAGAGAAGTCAGCCAGACAACAACCCATACTGTACTGTTCTATAGAGAAGTCAGCCAGACAGACAACCCATACTGTACTGTTCTATAGAGAAGTCAGCCAGACAGACAACAACCCATACTGTACTGTTCTATAGAGAAGTCAGCCAGACAACAACCCATACTGTACTGTTCTATAGAGAAGTCAGCCAGACAACAACCCATACTGTACTGTTCTATAGAGAAGTCAGCCAGACAACCCATACTGTACTGTTCTATAGAGAAGTCAGCCAGACAACAACCCATACTGTACTGTTCTATAGAGAAGTCAGCCAGACAACAACCCATACTGTACTGTTCTATAGAGAAGTCAGCCAGACAACAACCCATACTGTACTGTTCTATAGAGAAGTCAACCAGAGTTGGTACCAAGATTGACATGGGTCATCTTTTAATCAAACAGATGCCTACCTGGCCACCACTGCATATTTCCAAACTATGTTTGCATATAAGGACAATAAAACCTCCAAACTATGCAGGTATTATTTTCATCCACTTTAAAAAAATAAATAAATAAATTATTATATTATATTCTTAGCAAAAAATATATTTTTTAAAGAATTCATAAATGGCGCCATACAGGGTTCTACATAGAAAAAGAACCCTTGGGGTTCTGATCAAAGAACCATTTAAAAGGATTCTATATCGAACTTTTAGGGGTTCCATGTGAGAGAAACCCATTTGTTTCTATAACATTTCTAAGAGTGTTTGAAACAGTGAATAGAGAGTGTGAATAATGCAACACACACGTGTTTTTAATACAATAAGTAGACAGGCTAACGCATACAGGAGCAGAATGACGGCCGTTTCCAAATGATCTGCGCGACAACTAAAATATTTTACTTCCCCAAAAAGTGTCTGTCTGACCGTCGGTTCTCAACTGCAGCATGAACATTTTTCGACCACGCCGCAATGATCTCTTGTCGGGACCCGCGGGAACTCAGACATCTACTCCAAGGAGCATGTTTATCACATACCTTTGTGAATTCAGTGAGAATGGCCCTGTATTGATCCTTGCTTCCTGTGGTGAGGTAGAATCATCTTAACTATGTTGTACCCTTACTACGCCGAGGTTAACATTGACACCAATGGTAAAAAATTAAATCCCATTAAAGTACATTATGTGATGTGCTTAGTGAAGAGAATACTCTAGTTGACCGAAAACCACATGTAACCCAATAAATTCATCTGATCTGCATAAACCAGCCATTGTACAGAAGAATCAGATCCAATGTTATTACTCACATGCTTGGTAAACAACAAGCTTGGTAAACAACAAGTGTGGTTTAACAGTGTAACGCTTACTGTTGTGTGTTGGGTGTTGCGTTTGTCAAATCGTACCAGCACCTACCTATGGTCTTATGTTCATTCATTACAAAACTATTCCAAATATGAATCAAAACTCACTGCAGAAAATGTATTTAACAAAATAAACCGGATAGTGCTTGAATTTCTACCCAATTCACAATGCAGACGAAGTGAAACGAAATACATTCCCCAAACGCAGAAACACACACACACACAAACACACACACTGCCGTACTCTGTGTGCACATAAAAACCTATGCGTATTACTGTGACAGTAAAGAAATGATCCAACTGAAATCTAAAGCAAGTTCCAAGGTTTACAGGAAATAATTCAAATATCTCACCTCAGAATGAAAAACTGCACGTAGAATCCGTAATATCCCTTTTCCCCACTAGAGTAAAGCGCGCACTTTCGAGATGACTCTCTCTGGTGAAGAAAGTGTACCGATGACAATTGAAACCTGTGAGTTTGTACTGGTATCAGCCGCAGGTCTCCTCAGCCACGCAATTCAGAATATTAATCACTTGCGAAAACGCCTTTGGAGAGGTATTGGTAAGAGAACGAAACCACCATGCACATAACGCAATAGCCCGCGTTGGACAACTACCGAGTGTACAGCTGGAGATCCTCATTCACGAGCGTATTGACTTGTATGAGCTCGAGAAACCGAGAAAGCCTACTAATGACCTGACTCTACGGCAGTCCTGCCAGCCAATCACAGTCAAGAACGAACTAAGTTTTGCTTTCAAAACAACTGGGAACTGGGAAATCAATTAAATTCAAAGGACTTTATTGGCATGGGATTTGTGTTATTTTTTTATTTAACTAGGCAAGTCAGTTATTAACAAATTCTTATTAATGACTACCTACACCACCCAAACCTGGACGACGCTGGTCCAATTGTGCGATGGCCTATGGGACTCCCAATCACGGTCGTTTGTGATACAGCCTGGATTCGATCCAGGATGTCTGTATGGAACGAGGCACCGGGGTCACTGAGACGCAGTGCCTTAGACTGCTGAGCCACCCGGGAGCCCAAAGGGTGAAGTAGATTATAAACAAAAGTGAAATAAACAATATGATATATCAAATGTATATATGGGTTAGGGTTATATATGAAGGAAAATAAATATAAAATGACTTACAATTTTTGTTCTTCACTGGTTGCCCTTTTCCTCGTGGCAACAGGACCCCTGCGTGTCTTCACCCGTTCAAAATTGGAAAAGCCCACGTAGGGATTTGCATCGACTCAAAAGAAAAGTGACGGAATTGAGAATGTGTAATAACCACGTTATAACCACGCTATATCTGCCTTCCCAACAAAAACTTTTCTGTATTTTATGAAAAAGAGATGTGTATGTTTTCTGTACAATGTACCATGCTGCCTCATTGCCAAAATGACTGAGCACCGCAGATTATTGTTCAATTTGATGACATGAGGGGCATGTGGGGGAGGTAGCCGATGACATGAGGGGCATGTGGGGGAGGTACACGATGACATGACGTGCATGTGGGGGAGGTACACGATGACATGAAGTGCATGTGGGGGAGGTACCCGATGACATGAGGTGCATGTGGGGGAGGTACCCGATGACATGACGTGCATGTGGGGGAGGTACCAGATGACATGACGTGCATGTGGGGGAGGTACCCGATGACATGAAGTGCATGTGGGGGAGGTACCAGATGACATGAAGTGCATGTGGGGGAGGTACCAGATGACATGACGGGCATGTGGGGGAGGTACCAGATGACATGACGGGCATGTGGGGGAGGTACCAGATGACATGACGTGCATGTGGGGGAGGTACCAGATGACATGACATGGGCATGTGGGGAGGTACCAGATGACATGAGGGGCATGTAGGGGAGGTACCAGATGACATGCATGTAGGGGGGGAATGTGGGGAGGTACCAGATGACATGACGGGCATGTGGGGGAGGTACCAGATGACATGACGGTCATGTGGGAGAGGTACCAGATGACATGAGGGGAATGTGGGGGTGGGACACATCCACTGACAGCAAATCAGACAACTTCTGCTGTTTCTAGGAAACATGACACTAACCATATTTTAATTCAAACATTTCATGCTGGAATTACCTGTAACCTAGAATGACATGAAAATGTGCCAATTTGAAGGAAACCTAGCCACTGACAGCTAAAACAGCTACTGAACTGTACTTAGTTACTGAAACATGACACTGAACCCCTATATTTTAATTCAAACATTTACTGAACCCTAGTTACTGAACCCTAGTTACTGAACCTAGTTACTGAACCTAGACTGAATTAGCTACTGAACCCTAGCTACTGAACCCTAGTTACTGAACCCTAGCTGAACCCTGAACTGAACCTAGTTACTGAACCCTAGTTACTGAACCCTAGCTACTGAATGGAAACCTAGCTACTGAACCCTAGCTACTGAACCCTAGCTACTGAACCCTAGCTACTGAACCCTAGCTACTGAACCCTAGTTACTGAACCCTAGCTACTGAACCCTAGCTACTGAACCCTAGCTACTGAACCCTAGCTACTGAACCCTAGTTACTGAACCCTAGTTACTGAACCCTAGCTACTGAACCCCTAGCTACTGAACCCTAGCTACTGAACCCTAGCTACTGAACCCTAGCTACTGAACCCTAGCTACTGAACCCTAGCTACTGAACCCTAGCTACTGAACCCTAGCTACTGAACCCCTAGCTACTGAACCCTAGCTACTGAACCCTAGCTACTGAACCCTAGTTACTGAACCCTAGCTACTGAACCCTAGCTACTGAACCCTAGTTACTGAACCCTAGCTACTGAGCTACTGAACCCTAGCTACTGAACCCTAGCTACTGAACCCCTAGCTACTGAACCCTAGCTACTGAACCCTAGCTACTGAACCCCTAGCTACTGAACCCTAGCTACTGAACCCTAGCTACTGAACCCCTAGCTACTGAACCCCTAGCTACTGAACCCTAGCTACTGAACCCTAGCTACTGAACCCTAGCTACTGAACCCTAGTTACTGAACCCTAGCTACTGAACCCTAGTTACTGAACCCTAGTTACTGAACCCTAGCTACTGAACCCCTAGCTACTGAACCCTAGTTACTGAACCCTAGCTACTGAACCCCTAGCTACTGAACCCCTAGCTACTGAACCCTAGTTACTGAACCCTAGTTACTGAACCCTAGCTACTGAAACCTAGCTACTGAACCCTAGTTACTGAACCCTAGTTACTGAACCCTAGCTACTGAACCCTAGTTACTGAAACCTAGCTACTGAACCCTAGCTACTGAAACCTAGCTACTGAACCCTAGCTACTGAACCCCTAGATACTGAACCCTAGCTACTGAACCCTAGTTACTGAACCCTAGCTACTGAACCCTAGCTACTGAACCCTAGTTACTGAACCCTAGTTACTGAACCCTAGTTACTGAACCCTAGTTACTGAACCCTAGCTACTGAACCCTAGCTACTGAACCCTAGCTACTGAACCCTAGCTACTGAACCCCTAGCTACTGAACCCTAGTTACTGAACCCTAGCTACTGAACCCTAGCTACTGAAACCTAGCTACTGAACCCTAGCTACTGAACCCTAGCTACTGAACCCTAGCTACTGAACCCTAGTTACTGAACCCTAGCTACTGAACCCTAGCTACTGAACCCTAGTTACTGAACCCTAGCTACTGAACCCTAGTTACTGAACCCTAGCTACTGAACCCTAGCTACTGAACCCTAGCTACTGAACCCTAGTTACTGAACCCTAGCTACTGAACCCTAGCTACTGAACCCTAGTTACTGAAACCTAGCTACTGAACCCTAGTTACTGAAGCTACTGAACCCTAGTTACTGAACCCTAGTTACTGAACCCTAGCTACTGAAACCTAGCTACTGAACCCTAGTTACTGAACCCTAGTTACTGAACCCTAGCTACTGAACCCTAGCTACTGAACCCTAGCTACTGAACCCTAGCTACTGAAACCTAGCTACTGAACCCTAGCTACTGAACCCCTAGATACTGAACCCTAGCTACTGAACCCCTAGCTACTAAACCCCTAGCTACTGAACCCCTAGCTCCCCTAACTACTGAACCCCTAGCTACTGAACACTACTAAACCCTAGCTACTGAACCCTAGCTACTGAAGCTACTGCTGAACCCCTAGCTACTGAACCCTAGCTACTGAACCCTAGCTACTGAACCCTAGCTACTGAACCCTAGCTACTGAACCCCTAGATACTGAACCCTAGCTACTGAACCCCTAGCTACTAAACCCCTAGCTACTGATCCCCTAACTACTGAACCCCTAGCTACTGAACCCCTAGCTACTGAACCCCTAGCTACTGAACCCTAGCTGAACTGAACCCCTAGCTGCTACTGAACCTAGCTACTGAACCCCTAGGTACTGAACCCCTACTGGACCTTTGCTGAACGAGCCCTAGCTACTGAATCCCTAGCTACTGAACCCCTAGCTGCTGAACCCCTAGCTACTGAACCCCTAGCTACTGAACCCTAGCTACTGAAACCTAGCTACTGAACCCTAGCTACTGAACCCCTAGATACTGAACCCTAGCTACTGAACCCCTAGCTACTAAACCCCTAGCTACTGATCCCCTAACTACTGAACCCCTAGCTACTGAACACCTAGCTACTGAACCCCTAGCTACTGAACCCCTAGCTACTGAACCCCTAGATACTGAACCCTAGCTACTGAACCCTAGCTACTGAACCCTAGCTACTGAACCCCTAGGTACTGAACCCTAGCTACTGGACCTTTGCTACTGAACCCCGAGCTATTAAACCCTAGCTACTGAACCCCTAGCTACTGAACCCCTAGCTACTGATCTCCTAACTACTGAACCCCTAGCTACTGATCTCCTAACTACTGAATCCCTAGCTACTGAACCCCTAGCTGCTGAACCCCTTGCTACTGAACCCCTAGCTACTGAACCCCTAGCTACTGAACCCCTAGCTACTGAACCCCTAGCTACTGAACCCCTAGCTACTGGCAGACATGGCATTCGCCTTTGTCATTGCCAATGAAGTTGATGCAATCGAAACGCTCTAACCACTAGGCTACCCTGCCGCCACTAGGCTACCCTGCCGAAGTTGATGCAATCGAAATTCCACTTCTACATGAAGCTGAACATGATCAACATGTTCCAAGGAATGAATATACTGATGATAAGGTATAGAGCCCCACAGTGGAGGTGTCATGATACCCATATAACCTCGCGGTCAAACATGGAAATGGAAACTGTTTTTCCACCATTCGTTTTCTCATTGGGGATTTTTTTGAAATACTTAAAAATAAGGGCTGTGATTCGTATAGGCTTGCCATGGCGTGACGTTTTGATAGCCGTGTAAGTCTCTCTCGGACAAGGTGACTTTTATCAGTAACCACGTGAGAGGTGGGAATTTACCAGATGTGAAGTCGTAAATACCAGTTGGATGCATTAATTAACTTGCTTTCAACTCGTTGAGAAACGCTGATTGGCTTAACGTCCAACAAGCTGCGTAAACCATAAACTAAAAGTACAGTTATTGCACTTGTCAACAAATTATAGTGCTCAAAAAGACATTAATAGATTGGTTTTTATAGTGGGCTTAATGATTTGCTGTTGCATTTAACTGCTGAAAATGCTGTTTTCAAGGTAATTTTCTTAGTAGGTGACATTAGAGGTCAGCATGATAGATGAGTTTTCCACTAGTAATTACCAGTCGGAGGGCCGTTCAAGTGGGAGTCTATACGGACACGCCAGGTATCCAAGTGGACGGTGACTGCACATTCGCTAGCAGAACGAAGAGAAATGGCTATCTATTTGTTCGCTGACTTAATCTCGTTAGGAGGCCGCCTCACCTGTCTCATTTTCACCACGACTTCCTCTTTCAAATCCCGGGGATGATGTACAAATTTTTTTTTAAGTATCCAGAAGCCGTTTTCGGTCATAGGAAAATGATGGCGGGGGACATTATGTACAATTTTTTTTTAAGTAAGGAGAGGGGAGTAGCGAGCTAGTGTAGCTAATGTCAGGCCATGGTGACAGCTAAAGTACATTTATTGTAGTGATTTTCATAGAAAACGTACAACTACGGCATAACGTACGATTTTTGTTGTAGCCCCAAATATAAATTAAACACCTGGAAAGGACTGAACTGAATTTACCGAATCTGTTCGTCTCCACCCGGCACTCGCTGCCCCGACAAAACTTCATCCATTGGGCACCAGGCGTGTCCGTTTAACCTCTCCCGTTCCTAGTGAATTTTTCCCAGTTGTACGTGTTAAATCCCCACTTCCCGCTTTGTTACGAACGCAGCAATAATCTCTCACTTTATTATTCATAGCTGAGTTTGAGGAGCTCCTTGGTAATTATATGCATCAGAAGATATGCGATAATTAACCAAGGAAATCTTTGAACACAGGCATGTCGTTATCATTTTAGGAATCTAATAAACTGATGTCTCAAACAATGTTTTAGGGGACTAAACAGTTGTGACATTCATTCATTGCCCAAATAATTGAATGTGACAATTGTTTAAACAAGCAATTGTAAGCCTGTGCAGAATTGAGTTTTGTGTAATTGATTTAAACGTTTATAATGAGTAAAGAAAATATATATATATTTAAGCATTTGTAGCTGAGCTTAGAAATTAAGGTTTCAATGTTGTGTCATGCAGGTTTTACAGATGGCGTGGCAGTGCTGTGTAATATCCCTATGGTTATCAATGGCAACTTGTTTGATTGTGATGTGGATAAATAGAAAAACAGAATATATTCTAACCCATCTGCAAAAATATTCCACAAAATCAAAACATCATTGAAATAGCATGATAATATTTAAATTATTTTTCAACAAGTATTTAAAATTAAAATAAAAAGTTGAATATTGGAATGTATTTCAGAAGACTCAAAGACACTCCCATGCATTTACCCAGCTATTTGAAATTACTTTCAAAATACAATTTGGTCGACTATTTGTTTTTTCTTCTCTTCAAATAACCATTCAAATACTGAAATAAAATTACATTTTTTTTGGAGCTGTGTATTTGAAAATACCCAAATACACAGAAATATGTTTTTAAATAAACGTTTTTGAACCCAGGCCTGGTGGAGGCTATCAATAGGTTGGACTGGCATTTAATTTATCCCCCAACTCTGATAAAAACACATCTATACTAGAGACTTCCTCATTGAACAATGGTGAACCTGGCTTTTCACACACAAATAAACTTCACTCAGAGAAGAACTGAACACGGCCCAGATTCTCATTTGGACCTTGCCTCCTCCGTCCTCTCTTCCTCCGAGACCCAGAAACCGATAAAGGGTCGAGGCGTGTCAATTCATTCGTAGGCGAACGAAAGAGTCCGCTCACCTCATGGATTACCTACTTCGGGAGCAGCAAGCGCTCGATGTATCCTCGCGGTGGCAAGCGTGGAAGTGTTTTAATACCCCCCATTGAATCAGTTGCTGTTTTCTTAAAGGAGGAAAGCATAGAAATAACATCATCCTTTCACCTTATTTTGGGATTCCACCCTGCAAACGTTAATTTGCCTGATGACGTGCGATTAGAGGGCAGTCTCATTTCATATAAGAGCATTTGCATCCATGTTCCCTCTCCAATATTTACCTTTGACCATTTTTCAAAAGGAGGCAAGAGAGAACAGAGGACCCAGACGCAAAACCAAATGAGATTCTCCCAAGGAATTCCTTCTATCCACCGAAGAGCCCAACCCTCTCTCTCTCCCTTCCCTGCCTGACCACTGAAAAGCCCAACCCTCTCTCTCTCCCTTCCCTTCCTGACCACCGAAGAGCCCAACCCTCTCTCTCTCCCTTCCCTTCCTGACCACCGAAGAGCCCAACCATCTCTCTCCCTTCCCTGCCTGACCACTGAAAAGCCCAACCCCTCTCCCTTCCCTGCCTGACCACTGAAGAGCCCAACCCTCTCTCTCTCCCTTCCCTGCCTGACCACTGAAAAGCCCAACCCTCTCTCTCCCTGCCTGACCACTGAAAAGCCCAACCCCTCTCTCTCCCTTCCCTGCCTGACCACTGAAGAGCCCAACCCCTCTCTCTCCCTTCCCTTCCTGACCACCGAAGAGCCCAACCATCTCTCTCCCTTCCCTGCCTGACCACTGAAAAGCCCAACCCTCTCTCTCCCTTCCCTGCCTGACCACTGAAGAGCCCAACCATCTCTCTCTCCCTTCCCTGCCTGACCACTGAAAAGCCCAACCCTCTCTCTCTCCCTTCCCTGCCTGACCACTGAAGAGCCCAACCATCTCTCTCTCCCTTCCCTGCCTGACCACTGAAGAGCCCAACCATCTCTCTCTCCCTTCCCTGCCTGACCACTGAAAAGCCCAACCATCTCTCTCTCCCTTCCCTTCCTGACCACTGAAGCCCCACAAAATACTACATTATACATCTGTTTCTCCGACACACACATATTCTCTCTCTCTTATCCTATGCTACAGCGGTATAATGCAGCGGCACTAGGAACTCTCAGACTTCAGCGCGTAACAAAGCAACTGGGAACTCTCAGACTTCAGCGCGTAACAAAGCAACTGGGAACTCTCAGACTTCAGCGCGTAACAAAGCAACTAGGAACTGTCAGACTTCAGCGCGTAACAAAGCAACTAGGAACTGTCAGACTTCAGCGCGTAACAAAGCAACTAGGAACTCTCAGACTTCAGCGCTTAACAAAGCAACTGGGAACTCTCAGACTTCAGCACGTAACAAAGCAACTGGGAACTCTCAGACTTCAGCGCGTAACAAAGCAACTAGGAACTCTCAGACTTCAGCGCGTAACAAAGCAACTAGGAACTCTCAGACTTCAGCGCGTAACAAAGCAACTGGGAACTCTCAGACTTCAGCGCGTAACAAAGCAACTAGGAACTCTCAGACTTCAGCGCGTAACAAAGCAACTGGGAACTCTCAGACTTCAGCGCGTAACAAAGCAACTAGGAACTCTCAGACTTCAGCGCGTAACAAAGCAACTAGGAACTCTCAGACTTCAGCGCGTAACAAAGCAACTGGGAACTCACAGACTTCAGCGCGTAACAAAGCAACTAGGAACTCTCAGACTTCAGCACGTAACAAAGCAACTGGGAACTCACAGACTTCAGCGCGTAACAAAGCAACTAGGAACTCTCAGACTTCAGCGCGTAACAAAGCAACTGGGAACTCTCAGACTTCAGCACGTAACAAAGCAACTGGGAACTCTCAGACTTCAGCGCGTAACAAAGCAACTAGGAACTCTCAGACTTCAGCGCGTAACAAAGCAACTAGGAACTCTCAGACTTCAGCGCGTAACAAAGCAACTGGGAACTCTCAGACTTCAGCGTAACAAAGCAACTAGGAACTCTCAGACTTCAGCGTAACAAAGCAACTGGGAACTCTCAGACTTCAGCGCGTAACAAAGCAACTAGGAACTCTCAGACTTCAGTGCGTAACAAAGCAACTGGGAACTCTCAGACTTCAGCGCGTAACAAAGCAACTGGGAACTCTCAGACTTCAGCGCGTAACAAAGCAACTAGGAACTCTCAGACTTCAGCGCGTAACAAAGCAACTAGGAACTCTCAGACTTCAGCGCGTAACAAAGCAACTAGGAACTCTCAGACTTCAGCGCGTAACAAAGCAACTAGGAACTCTCAGACTTCAGCGCGTAACAAAGCAACTAGGAACTCTCAGACTTCAGCGTGTAACAAAGCAACTGGGAACTCTCAGACTTCAGCGTGTAACAAAGCAACTGGGAACTCTCAGACTTCGCGTAACAAAGCAACTAGGAACTCTCAGACTTCAGCGCGTAACAAAGCAACTGGGAACTCTCAGACTTCGCGTAACAAAGCAACTAGGAACTCTCAGACTTCAGCGTAACAAAGCAACTGGGAACTCTCAGACTTCAGCGCGTAACAAAGCAACTAGGAACTCTCAGACTTCAGCGCGTAACAAAGCAACTGGGAACTCTCAGACTTCAGCGCGTAACAAAGCAACTGGGAACTCTCAGACTTCAGCGCGTAACAAAGCAACTAGGAACTGTCAGACTTCAGCGCGTAACAAAGCAACTAGGAACTCTCAGACTTCAGCGCGTAACAAAGCAACTAGGAACTCTCAGACTTCAGCGCGTAACAAAGCAACTAGGAACTCTCAGACTTCAGCGTGTAACAAAGCAACTGGGAACTCTCAGACTTCAGCGTGTAACAAAGCAACTGGGAACTCTCAGACTTCAGCGTGTAACAAAGCAACTGGGAACTCTCAGACTTCAGCGTAACAAAGCAACTGGGAACTCTCAGACTTCAGCGCGTAACAAAGCAACTGGGAACTCTCAGACTTCAGCGCGTAACAAAGCAACTGGGAACTCTCAGACTTCAGCGCGTAACAAAGCAACTAGGAACTCTCAGACTTCAGAGCCTAACAAAGCAACTAGGAACTCTCAGACTTCAGCGCGTAACAAAGCAACTGGGAACTCTCAGACTTCGCGTAACAAAGCAACTAGGAACTCTCAGACTTCAGCGCGTAACAAAGCAACTGGGAACTCACAGACTTCAGCGCGTAACAAAGCAACTAGGAACTCTCAGACTTCAGCGCGTAACAAAGCAACTGGGAACTCTCAGACTTCAGCGCGTAACAAAGCAACTAGGAACTCTCAGACTTCAGCGCGTAACAAAGCAACTGGGAACTCTCAGACTTCAGCGTAACAAAGCAACTGGGAACTCAGAGACTTCAGCGCGTAACAAAGCAACTGGGAACTCTCAAGACTTCAGCGCGTAACAAAGCAACTGGGAACTCACAGACTTCAGCGCGTAACAAAGCAACTGGGAACTCTCAGACTTCAGCCCGTAACAAAGCAACTGGGAACTCTCAGACTTCAGCGCGTAACAAAGCAACTAGGAACTCTCAGACTTCAGCGTAACAAAGCAACTAGGAACTCTCAGACTTCAGCGCATAACAAAGCAACTAGGAACTCACAGACTTCAGCGTGTAACAAAGCAACTGGGAACTCTCAGACTTCAGCGCGTAACAAAGCAACTGGGAACTCACAGACTTCAGCGTAACAAAGCAACTGGGAACTCACAGACTTCAGCACGTAACAAAGCAACTGGGAATTCACAGACTTCAGCGCGTAACAAAGCAACTGGGAACTCAGAGACTTCAGCGCGAGTTTAGATCACCTACATCGTGATTTGACCTTGTAATTTTCCCAGTTGCTTTTGAATGCAGCATAATAAACAGCAAATCCACCAGCATGATGTCAACAGTAGCTACAGCATTAGAATAGATCTGGAATTATACAAATTCACATACTGTAATCCATCTTTCTCAGTACGTTTAATGACAGGCTAGAACTAGGGAGAAGATAATAGCAGGTATTAGGATCAGGATGGCGTTATCCGTTATAACGTATGGCTGACGTGGATTTAAACATATTTATTTTTTATTTCACCTTTAATTAACCAGGTAGGCCAGTTGAGAACAAGTCCTCATTTACAACTGCGACCTGGTCAAGATAAAGCAAAGCAGTTTGACACAAACAACAACAACAGAGTTACACATGGAATAAACAAACGTACAGTCAATAACACAATAGAAGAAAGAACAAAATAGACTCTATAGGATTTATGTTGGCCCAGTTTGATTATGGAGCTGTTTTGTAATATTTCAGAAGGGAGGTTAATAACCTGGTCTAATGTTAGTAACCTGGTCTAATGATAGTAACCTGGTCTAATGTTAGTAACCTGGTCTAATGTTAGTAACCTGGTCTAATGTTAGTAACCTGGTCTAATGTTAGTAACCTGGTCTAATGTTAGTAACCTGGTCTATTGTTAGTAACCTGGTCTAATGATAGTAACCTGGTCTAATGTTAGTAACCTGGTCTAATGTTAGTAACCTGGTCTAATGTTAGTAACCTGGTCTAATGTTAGTAACCTGGTCTAATGTTAGTAACCTGGTCTATTGTTAGTAACCTGGTTTAATGTTAGTAACCTGGTCTAATGTTAGTAACCTGGTCTAATGTTAGTAACCTGGTCTAATGTTAGTAACCTGGTCTAATGATAGTAACCTGGTCTAATGATAGTAACCTGGTCTAATGTTAGTAACCTGGTCTAATGTTAGTAACCTGGTCTAATGATAGTAACCTGGTCTAATGATAGTAACCTGGTCTAATGATAGTAACCTGGTCTAATGATAGTAACCTGGTCTAATGTTAGTAACCTGGTCTAATGTTAGTAACCTGGTCTAATGTTAGTAACCTGGTCTAATGTTAGTAACCTGGTCTAATCTTAGTAACCTGGTCTAATCTTAGTAACCTGTTCTAATGTTAGTAACCTGGTCTAATGTTAGTAACCTGGTCTAATGTTAGTAACCTGGTCTAATGTTAGTAACCTGGTCTATTGTTAGTAACCTGGTCTATTGTTAGTAACCTGGTCTAATGTTAGTAACCTGGTCTAATGATAGTAACCTGGTCTAATGTTAGTAACCTGGTCTAATGTTAGTAACCTGGTTTAATGTTAGTAACCTGGTCTAATGTTAGTAACCTGGTCTAATGTTAGTAACCTGGTCTAATGTTAGTAACCTGGTCTAATGTTAGTAACCTGGTCTAATGTTAGTAACCTGGTCTAATGATAGTAACCTGGTCTAATGTTAGTAACCTGGTCTAATGTTAGTAACCTGGTCTAATGTTAGTAACCTGGTCTAATGATAGTAACCTGGTCTATTGTTAGTAACCTGGTCTAATGTTAGTAACCTGGTCTATTGTTAGTAACCTGGTCTAATGTTAGTAACCTGGTCTAATGTTAGTAACCTGGTCTATTGTTAGTAACCTGGTCTAATGATAGTAACCTGGTCTAATGATTGTAACCTGGTCTAATGTTTTTGAAACAGTTGCTGAAATAATCACAATCACCATTTAAAATAATAATAATTTAACTTGGCAAGTCAGTTAAGAACAAATGTATTCTTACTTACAATGATGGCCTACCCCCGACAAAACCCTCCCCTAACCCAGATGACCCTGGGCCAATTGTGCACCACCCTATGGGACTCCCGATCACGGCCGGTTGTGACACAGCCTGGGAACGAACCAGGGTCTGCAGTGACGCCTTAAACCACTGCGCCACTCGGGAGGCGCACTCGGATTTGGTTCAGTATAAATTCAGGAAGAATTATAAAAAATCTAATTCAAATGAATGGAAAATAGACATCCCTCACTTTTCAAATGTCTTTTGCATGTCAATTCACTTCCTGGAGTTCCTGAATTGACCTCAACCCAACCGTGCATCACACCTTCAACTCAAAACCGTTCATCAAAAAACACCTCTTTTAGCTGAGCTGACCGGTGGTGAGCTAACCACTGCTCCCTACCATACAGCTAGCCATCAACATGTCTATTTACTACGCTGCAGTAGCCCCCGATGATGACATCATAAAAGGAGTCTGAGAACGTTGACAGACACATTCAGCTAGCCATCAACAAACAACCATCTATTTACTACGCTGCAGTCGCCCCCGATGATGACATCATAAAAGGAGTCTGAGAATGTTGACAGACACATTCAGCTAGCCATCAACAAACAACCATCTATTTACTACGCTGCAGTAGCCCCCGATGATGACATCATAAAAGGAGTCTGAGAATGTTGACAGACACATTCAGCTAGCCATCAACAAACAACCATCTATTTACTACGCTGCAGTAGCCCCCGATGATGACATCATAAAAGGAGTCTGAGAATGTTGACAGACACATTCAGCTAGCCATCAACAAACAACCATCTATTTACTACGCTGCAGTAGCCCCCGATGATGACATCATAAAAGGAGTCTGAGAATGTTGACAGACACGTTCAGATCCTTTTCACGAGGAACACAAACACACACGTTGTGTTCATTAGACACAAACATTAGGATGTAAGTGAATTACATGCGACAGCAACGTGAGTGGTATAGATAAAGAGTAAACAAACGTATAAAAATGACCGTTCGATACCAATGCATTTTTATTGGTAAGACAATTCATAATAAACTGTAAAATGGCACAGAACATAATAAACATCACTACAATTGAGATTGTCTCAGTGTTTCACTGAGACCCTGGACGTGACCCCACTCTCCCAGGGTGTCTCAGGGAGAGTTGGGATATACAAAACACACCTTTTTTGAAATAGGACCAATATAAGCACCCACCAAATTATTCTTGTTATCCTAGGATTAAAACCCCCATTGTATAGTTTATTTTTTACAGCAGAATATACACTCCAAACAAGTGACCAGGCAAAGAAGTAAACAAATACTGAGAGCCTAGTCCTTTCCAATTTAGAAGGCAACGAATGCTCACCACACCAGACACGAGTCAAATACATAACGTACATCAAATACTGTATTTGGCCCAGATCTGCATCACATCCCACCCCGTCTATGTGGTCTCTGATTCAGTCCCGTCTCTGTCCCCAGCTCCATTATCCGGTGTAGTAGTGGTCGAGGCCCCGGAACCACCCCCTGCTACCCCTTCCGTCCTGCTACACTGGTGGCAGCAGCTGTGATGTGTCTGGTTCCTCTGCTGGTTCTGGGCCAGGCCAGTGAGGAGCTGCAGTACCCTGACTTCGTGTTCCATCCGAGCCCTCTCTCTCCGGTCCTCCCTGTCTGCTGCCTCCCTCTGCCTCCTCTCCTCTCTCTCCAGCCACTGAGACAGGAGGTCCTGCTGCCAGCGAGTCTGAGATAGAGACACAGGGTCATTCACAGGGTCATTCCATGTCATATCAGCAAGCCATGACACCTGCCGTCTCTGATTGATCTGAAATCGTTTCTGTAGTTAGAAACGGAGCAGATCAGCGTTCCTGAAATATTATTTTATTGAAATCTAATCTCTGAGAAATTAAGCTAATTTGATTGACACCCAAACAGGCCATTTAAATTCCAGGATTCATATAATATTCAATAACTATAGTACATAAAATCCGATTTGGACCAAAACAATTTCTAATAAAAGCCACCCACGGACCCCCCATGCCGATGCCACCCACGGACCCCCTATGCCGATCCCACCCACGGACGCCCCCATACCGATCCCACCCACAGACCCCCCCATACCGATCCCACCCACGGACCCCCCCATGCCGATCCCACCCACGGACCCCACCCCCATACCGATCCCACCCACGGACCCCCATACCGATCCCACCCACAGACCCCACCCCCATACCGATCCCACCCACGGACCCCCCCATGCCGATCCCACCCACGGACCCCCATGCCGATCCCACCCACGGACCCCCATGCCGATCCCACCCACGGACCCCCATGCCGATCCCACCCACGGACCCCCATGCCGATCCCACCCACGGACCCCCCCATGCAAATCCCACCCAAAAAGTTAGTACATACAGTGCATTTCTTCTTCTATGGTTTCATATAGGTACATACAGGGCATTCGGAAAGTATTCAGAACCCTTGACTTTTTCCACACTTATTCTAAAATTGATTAAATTGTTTCCCCCCCTCATCAATCTACACACAATACCACATAATGACATCACAATACCCAATAATGACATCACAATACCCCATAATGACATCACAATACCCAATAATGACATCACAATACCCAATAATGACATCACAAAACCCCGTAATGACATCCCAATACCCCATAATGACAAAGCAAAAACAGTTTTTCAGAAATACCTTATTTACATAAGTATTCAGACCCTTTGCTATGAGACTCGAAACTGAGCTCAGGTGCATCCTGTTTCCATTCATCACCCTTGAGATGTTTCTACAACTTGAGTCCACCTGTGGTAAATTCAATTGATTGGACATGATTTGGAAAGGTACACACCTGTCTATATAAGGTCCCACAGTTGACAGTGCATGTCAGAGCAAAAACCAACCAATGAGGTTGAAGGAATTGACAGGATTGTGGCGAGTCACAGATCTAGGGAAGGGTACCAAAAAATGTCATTTTTAAATGGAAGAAGTTTGGAACCACCAAGACTCTTCCTAGAGCTGTCCGTCCGGCCAAACTGAGAAATCGGGGGAGAAGGGCCTTGGTCAAGGAGGTGACCAAGAACCCGATGGTCACACTTACAGAGCTTCAGAGTTCCTATGCGGAGATGGGAGAACTTTCCAGAAGGACAACCTTCTCTGCAGCACTCCACCAATCAGGCCTTTATGGTAGAGTGGCCAAACATAAGCTACTCCTCAGTAAAAGGCACATGGCAGCCCCCATGGAGTTTGCCAAAAGGCACCTAAATGACACTGACCATGAGAAACAAGATTCTCTGGTCTGATGAAACCAAGATTCCAAATACATTTGTATTGGTCACTAACGTGTGATTAGCAGATGTTATTGTGTGTGTAGCGAAATGTTTATGCTTCTAGCTCCGAGGTTGAACTCTTTGGCCTGAACGCCAAGCGTCAGGTCTGGAGAAGAATAGGACAAACTCCCCAAATACAGGTGTACCAAGCTTGTAGCGTCATACCCGAGAAGAGAAGACTTGAGGCTGTAATCACTGCCAAAGGTGCTTCAACAAAGTACTGAGTAAAAGGTCTGAATACTTATGTAAATGTGATATTTAAGGTTTTTATTTTTAATACATTTGCAAAAAAAATGCACAAAAAAAAAGTTTTTGCTTTTGTCATTATGGGGTATTGTGATGTCATTATGGGGTATTGTGATGTCATTATGAGGTATTGTGATGTCATTATGGGGTATTGTGATGTCATTATGAGGTATTGTGATGTCATTATGAGGTATTGTGATGTCATTATGGGGTATTGTATGTAGATTGAGGAAACAAAACTATTAAATCGATTTTTAGAATAAGGCTGTAACGTAACAAAATGTGGGAAAAGTCAAGGGGTCTGAATACTTTCCGAAGGCTCTGTATTATGAGTTCTGTCTGACCTGTAGTATGGGGCTGCAGCTCTGATTATTGTTTCTTTCTCAGTATTTCTCTGTTCCCTGTCGTACCTTGTCCATGGACTGCTTATAGGGTAAGGAAACCAATGTCATTCTGGTGAACTATCCCTTTAACATTTAGGGGGGTTGCTGTTCCTCGATGGCGCTGTTCCTAATAGCAGTAACAGCACCATCTAGTGGTCAGAACACGGTAAGGGACCCATCACCAAATTCACTGAACACATTACATAAGATGATGAAACAATACACTGAGCAGCAACTCCCCTCTATCGGTCAGACAGAGAACTAATACTATATACTGGTTGTTGGGGTGGTATTTGCACGGGTGGTCCGTGGGTGGATTTTGACCATTTCTTTGGAATCCTCATATCGTACTCAAATTGGATTCCAAATCAAATTAATCCTTTTTTTTTGTCACATGCGCCGAATACAACAGGTGGAGACCATAGATATATATGCTCATTGTTTTAGTCCAAATTGGATGTTTTGTACTATATTTATTGAATATTACACAAACCTCTCCCTCAACGTAATTAAGAAAAAGGAGATGATTGTGGACTACAGGAAAAAGAGGCCCGAGCACGCCCCCCATTCTTATTAAATCCTCTTTCGGGTGCATTTTGTGGTGGAACGACCTCACCGATAGATACAGTTTAGGTTGCTATCAAAAGCATTATGAATGATTTACTTGACTATAATTACATGGCAGCCACGTTAGCTGCTCATGAGCAATCTTCCAATGTTTTTAAAGCAATACTATGACTGACCGAATGTCTAACATGAATCTAAATAGTCACCGTGAATGGATAAATGCTATGCTCAATGGTGCTAACATGCCGTCCCAGTTTAACAGAACTGCATGTGTGAGTCCAAAATGACACCCTATCCCCTATAAAGTAGTGCACTGTATAGGTAATAGGGTACAATTTGGGATGTATCATATATATATATATATATCTGTCTGACCTGCTCCTGCCTCTGGCCCTCCAGCTGCACCAGCAGCCCCCGGGACTCTGAGACCAGCCTCTGGAAGCAGTCTGCCAGGTGCTTCAACGCAGGCTCCAGGGACTGGGTGGAGGGGATGGTGCTGCCACGGCCAGGGCTAGGGTCTGGGGGTGGAGGAAGAGGGGAGGCCGGGCGGTGTGGTGGTGGGGGTGGTGGGGGGAGGGGGATCTGGAGCTCAGGTCCACCTCTAATGGATGACCTGCAACCAAGAGATGAACTAGATAATCATTATTAGTTCATTTAAGCTTCATTTTCCCAACATTGTGACATTTGATATGAAATTGTATAAAGACTAGCTATACTGTGTTAATACAGTCAGTATTATATAGGATACAGACTAGCTATACTGTGTTAATACAGTCAGTATTACATTGCATAAAGACTAGCTATACTGTGTTAATACAGTCAGTATTATATAGGATACAGACTAGCTATACTGTGTTAATACAGTCACTATTACATTGTATAAAGACTAGCTATACTGTGTTAATACAGTCAGTATTATATAGGATACAGACTAGCTATACTGTGTTAATACAGTCACTATTACATTGTATAAAGACTAGATCAACTGTGTTAATACAGTCTGTATTGTATTGTATAAAGACTTGCTATACTGTGTTAATACAGTCACTATTACATTGTATAAAGACAAGATCAACTGTGTTAATGCAGTCAGTATTGTATAAAGACTAGATCAACTGTGTTAATGCAGTATGTATTGTATTGTATAAAGACTAGATCAACTGTGTTAATACAGTCTGTATTGTATTGTATAAAGACTTGCTATACTGTGTTAATACAGTCAGTATTACATTGTATAAAGACTAGATCAACTGTGTTAATACAGTCTGTATTGTATAAAGACTTGCTATACTGTGTTAATACAGTCACTATTATATTGTATACAGACTAGATCAACTGTGTTAATGCAGTCAGTATTGTATAAAGACTAGATCAACTGTGTTAATAGTCAGTATTGTATAAAGAATAGATCAACTGTGTTAATGCAGTCAGTATTGTATAAAGACTAGATCAACTGTGTTAATAGTCAGTATTGTATAAAGAATAGATCAACTGTGTTAATGCAGTCAGTATTGTATAAAGAATAGATCAACTGTGTTAATAGTCAGTAATGTATAAAGAATAGATCACCTGTTTTAATACAGTCAGTATTGTTTTATACTTCCACTTCTATCTGAGGTTGGAGCTCAGTGAAAAACAAATCTAAGATTTGTTACTAATGATAAATACAATGAAAATCAGTGGTACTGACAGAAGAAAGTGTGACAGACAGTAGAATACACACCAACAGGTTCATGATAGACGTTGAGGCGGTCTATAAAAACATCATGGCGTCTTCCACCCGAGCCCGCCAGTGGCTGACCGTTGATTCCTATGCTGTTGGACTCGTAGTCGTCTGTGTCTTCTGCCTCTCTGTCCTCCTCCTCCTCCTCCACCTTCACCTCAGAGACCAGATAGCGCGACTGTCGTCCTCCTATCCCCTCAGGAGATCCAGAATGGGGTTCTGTTCCTACTCCATCGACAGACCCTAAATGTCGCCCTCCTACTATCCTATCAGGAGATCCAAAATGGCGTCCTCCTCCTCTTATCCCTTCAGACCCAAAATGGAGCCCTCCTCCTAGTCCTCCTATCCCTTCAGGAGATCCAAAATGGCACCCTCCTCCCATCCCATCCACTGCACAGTTTCTCCCCAGCACAGCGTCCATCTCAGCGTAGTACCGGAAACTGCAGGGCTGGGAGTCGTCCACGCTCCTCAGCAGCTTGGCTCTGACATAGTTGGCCTTGAGGGTCTTGACGCGGAGCCGGCACTGGTGGGGACTGCGGGAGAAGCCCAGGTCACACATGCGGGTTGACAGGTGTTTGAAGACATGGCGGTTTCGGACGTTCTCCGCCAGGCTCTTCTGTACCTGCTCATCACTCCAGGCACACAGCAACACCTGAGTCTCCTCCACCGTCCAGTTGACGGAGCGCTCGGCCTCTCGCTTCCCTGCAGGAGTGAGGTGTGGACAGTACAGTACAACCATAAGGCATTAGCCTGCTTATTAATATGAACCTACACAGTGAACTCAATAGCTATTTTGCTCATAGGTTAGGTTTACACATTGGTACTAGTTAGCGACTATCCACACACACACATAAAATTACCTGCCTGCAAAAGGTTAAAATAATGTTTCTATTTCCTTGCTTTAATTAAAAGTGTGATGCATGCAGACTCTTGTTGATGCTGCCGGATGGCCCTATAAATAATAACTATAATCTCTCAAATTATAGCTATAATGTTGGGCAACAACATCGCGCTAGCTATCACTTAGCTCTAGTTTAAATCCCTGTAATATGGATGTCTCCCATCATGGAGTTGAGTAAACTCAGCTAGCTAGTAATTATATGACTGTTTACCATTTATTGAGAGGTAGCAAGCTAGCTAGTTGACTGTACACTAGCAATTAGCTAGCCAAGTGGTAGGCAACAGAGTCAAGATAAGTTTAAGCTTGCTAGCTTGTCTGTGTGAGAAATAGCTTGTTATCTAACATCACATCTGGCATATCAAGGCTATAAAACATAAGTTTCTTCGATAACAAAGTGACATCGAAGCTTTGCCAGCATGTTGTAGTCTGAGTAACGTTAGCTAGCTATTTCCTGACTGAGGCTAACTAACAATAACGTTACCGTTAGCTGAGGCTATCTACAGTACGTTGTGAATGAGCGATGCATGAATGTTAAAACACACTGCTTCGTATCAGACACGTACTTTTCGTGGAAGTTGTGACCGAGTTAGTAGAGTTGATAATCGGAGGATTCATCTTCGCTTTCGGCTGTAAACATCCAGAGATAACGGTGTGCTTTCCTCTCTTCCGGGTCGTCGTCGTTTGCTTGACGTCACCAAGATGCAGAGGAAATTTTGTTTGTTTGTTTGTTGTTAGAGTCAATAACTACATTACATTATTGTCAACATGTTGCAGCTTCATAAGTGTAGTGGATAGATATTCTACTTCTGGGCCAAAATATACAATTCTAAGATAATACACTACATTGGGCAAGAATTGTAATTTTTTTCAGATGAGGAAAAGGAACAAGACAATTTGAGAACAGTGAGTGGCTTGTAAAGTAACATGCTATAGCTGGGTCAGTGTATATTTGTGTGTCCCTCCTTCCACTTCGATGACTTTCTTCCCTATCTTATCATCTCTAACGCGGTACAGGAGTCGTGGTGCAGCTCACTGCAGCTAATGCTTTTTTCTACCTACCACCGATGTCCTGAGAGCCTGTCACTCACCACCAACTGCCCCATCAATGACATCCATTAAATGTCTGGGTTAAAACTGGAGGTGGAGGGAGAGGATGAAAGCTTTGCTATTCCTTTAATCGTTTACTCCGTTAATTACTGCTATTGTCTACACAGACATACAGCAGTGTGCACAATTTTTAATTTGTATTTTTTTTACCTTTATTTAACTAGGCAAGTCAGTTAAGAACAAATTCTTATTTTCAATGACGGCCTAGGAACAGTGGGTTAACTGCCTGTTCAGGGCCAGAACGACAGATTTGTACCTTGTCAGCTCGGGTGTTTGAACATGCAACCTTCCGGTTACTAGTCCAACGCTCTAACCACTAGGCTACCTGCTGGTTACTAGTCCAACGCTCTAACCATTAGGCTACCTGCTGGTTACTAGTCCAACGCTCTAACCACTAGGCTACCTGCTGGTTACTAGTCCAACGCTCTAAACACGCCATAACGGCTACCTGCTGGATTACAAGAGAAGAGGGGGACAAGACCAGTTCTATTACTAGTCCAACACATGTTAGATCAGTTCTATTATACCACTGCAGTTAGCAGTTCTATTATACCCTGCCGCCATAACATGTTAGAATGATGATCCCATGCACCACAGATGACTAGATGATTACAAGAGAAGTTCTATTATCCTCCTGCATGTTAGGGACAAGACCAGTTCTATTATCCTCCTGCATGTTAGATACCAGTTCTATTATACTCCTGCATGTTAGATACCAGT